>NC_143550.1:35232500-35532500 GCF_054136105.1 Typopeltis vanoorti | reverse complement strand
GGATGTTATGGTTCCACTATATAAGGCTTTGATTATCCACATGGACTGTTGTGCACAGATTTGGCCACCTGAGTTTCAAAAGGATAAGGAGATATTGGAAAGGGTCCAGAGGTGATTGATTAAGGTGGTTTCTGGTTTTGGAATGTTAAGTATGGAGACAAATTGAGTAAATGTAAATTGCAGAGATAGGAGGAGGGAGGGATATGCTTGAGACATATATTTATTAAGGGATCGTTTCCAGATTTAACATGAATGATGTTTTACATAGAATGGGAAAGTGCAATGGGAAAATGAGAGATCATTTGTGGAAATTGTATATGAGCAATGGGGAGGAGCAGACTTTTTACATGGAGAATGGTGGGTGATTGGAATGCATTGCCTGAGTGTTGTGAATGCAGAGACAGTGAATATATTTAAGACATGGCATGGTATGCTAAACTGCACAGTCGGACATCCCACAATTGAGTCACTTGACTCCATGAAGGTCTGATAATATTATCATGTAACAATCTGTTACATGATAATAATAATGTAACAGATTGTTGCCTTGTGTGTGTGTGTGTGTGTGTGTGTGTGTGTGTGTGTGTGTGTGTGTGTGTGTGTGTGTGTGTGTGTGTGTGTGTGTATCACAGAGAGAGAGATGAAAGTGAGGAGAATAAGAAGTTGGTTTGATAAGTTTGAAGCTGAATTGCGTATGAATGTTGATAAGCCGCTGGTCACATTTCTTACGTGTCTGTGTATTTACACACACGCGCGCGCGCAACCAAGAGTTAAGTGAATAAATAGAGTAGGAGTGTGAGATGGATGAATGGTGAAATCAAGCAAGCAGCGTTACAAAAGAAGTTATGGAGGAAGTGCAAGATATTTTGTAGTGAAGAGATGCATGAAGAATATAAAGTGCAAGCCAGAAAAGTGACATGCATGGTTGAAAAAGAAAATGTAGAATATGAGAGGAGATTGGCCAGTCAGATCAAAGCTAATTCAAGGGAATTTTTCTGCTATGTGACAAGCAACAGGAAAAATAATTATGGCAGGATGATGTTGGTGGATTACTGGTAGCACAGTAACCATAGCAAATGATACAGGGCAATATTTAACAGTGTAATCAATCATTAGTGTATATCAGCATTTCCCAAACTTTTCTTACGATGGAACTTATTTGTATATTTGTCAATCCTGATATTTTAACGGAACACCTTGGTTAGAGTTGAGTATCATCGGTCTCGTATTCAATGTAAAGCTAAGCGCACACTATCGCCGAAGCAGGCTGTATCGCATCACAAAAATATGACAGCACACACACTACAGGTGTGCCGGGCCTGAGTGCATCGCATTGACCTTGCTTGTGACAGCACATTTCCTGGAATAGATACCTTCGTATTTCACTTGCGCTCGGTGTCGACAACTGCGGACAGCTAAGTCAAGGTCAACACGCACTGGCCTTAATAGCATAATCCAAATGCAAAGTGAGGAGTCCTGATTTTTAAACATGTTTGAACTTGTTGCAGCATTTAAAACCATATCAAGATCATATTAATTTTGATAATTTTTCACATAAGACTTATTAACTTTCTGCAGAACGGCAATGTTGTGCAGAACACAGTTTGGGAAACCCTGGTGTATATCATAGTGGTGTGAATGATGTTGTGAAACATGTAGAAGGGAGGCAAGAATTAGGAGGATTAAAGGTGAAAGAATATGTATCGAGTGTTGCTTGGGTTAGATGTTAATAAGACTGTGGGAATGGATGATGTATCACCACGTATTTTTAAAGAATGCAAAAAGAGTTAGCTATGCCCTTGACCTGGTTATTTAATGAAAGTCTTGCAGTGGGGAAGGTTTCTAAGGAGCAGAAAGAAGGCGAAATAATATCTCTCCACAAACATGGTTCAAGAACAGAAGTTTTCAATTATAGACTGGTCTGTATATCTGCAGTTGTGATCAAAGTGTTGGAAAAATTGGTTAGAAATAGAATAGAGGATTGAGTTGATTAACATAAGATTCTCTATGATGGTCAGTATAGATTTGTGAAGGTAGGCCTTGTTTTAGCGATTTGCTTGCATTTTATGATAGAGTAACAAGTGTGTTAGATAAGGGAGAATCATATAAAGTGATATTCTTGGACTTTGCAAAAGCATTTGATAGATTACCATGATAAGTTGGTGTACAAGCTGCAGAGAATGAGAATAAATAGTATATTGGTTGGATGGATTGGAGATTGCTCTCTGAATGATACCAGTAAGTTGTGTATGATGGAGTAGTGTCTCAGTAAAGGAAGGCTCAGGATTCTGTTCTTGGGTCCCTACTTTAAAACTTGTTAAATTTTTAATGTTAATGCTATTTCATATGAATTGACTGGGAATCTTCAAATGTTTGCTGATGATGCAAAATTAGGTAGAATTATGATGAGTAGTGCTGATGTTAATTCTCTACAGGAAGATTTGATAGAATTTTAGCTTGGACAAATGAGTGGGGTTGCAGTTTTAATGTTAATAAATGCAAGGTGTTAGACTTTGGGATACAGAGACATAAGGCTACATACCGTATTGGTGGAGCTGTACTTCAGGAAGTGAATGAGATTCGAATCTTGGAGTGGTGGACAGCAGACTGATGTTCCAAGGACACATCGCACATTTTGCAAAAGACTGCACATGCATAACTGCTGTCATAAAAAGTACATTGACACGTAGGAATAATTAGGTGGTGGTACCTCTATATAAGGCATTGGTCAAACCACATGTGGACTATTGCAGGGGTCAGGAACCGGCAGCTCTTGGCTGAACAAAGTGCGGCTCTTTTATATTGAATTAAAAGATACATAATTAATACAAAGAACTAAATATTGTTTTTTGATACGGCCTGTTCGTGGCGCTAGATACTATGCATGTGACATTGTTACGCATGAAATTTTATGACACGAACAACTGACAACTACGTTACATTTGAAATACCGCTAAATGTTAACCCTGCCTAAGGTAACTAGCACCAGCGACAATTTGAACTAATTGATCAGCTGTCCTGTCAAACACCACGATTTTTAGATACATACGGATTTTAACTGTCAAAATAAATATTCTGTTAGTTAACTTATTTATTGTGGTACTAAACTGGTGTTTAATTTAATGTCAGGTAATGTTATGCACAAATTAATTTTTATTGTGTTATATTGAATTTGTGTTTTTACTTGCAGGTAAATTTTTGATAATAACCCTCCTAATATGAGTTCAAGAAAAAGAAAAAATCGAAGAAAACAGAGGATTCAATAAAATGTGGATAGAGAAACTTGCATTTATAGAAGTAAATGGAAATCCACAATGTTTAATTTGCCATCTACGACTTCAAAATAACAAATCAAGTAATGTCGAACAACATTTTCGAGGAAAATATTTAGACTTCAGTAAAAAATATCCTGAGGGTGATAATAGAAAAAAAGCTATTGAAGAATTGCAAAAGAAACATTGCTTCAGCAAAGAAATTTGTCAACTTGGATGAAGTCTTCGTCGAATACTACCGAAGCAAGTTTTTTGTTATCCCTTGAAATAGCAAAAGCGGGAAAACCTTTTACCGATGGTGAATTTCTAAAAAATTGCATGCATAATGTCTCTGAAATTCTATTTAAGGATATGAAAAATAAGAATGAGATACGTAAAAAAATTTAAGATTTACCTCTTTCGGCTACGATTGTCAAGGAATGGATTGTAACAATTTCTGCAGAAGTTTCAAATATGCAAATTATGAATATTAAATCTGCCGATTTTATATCTATTGTGGTTGATGAATCAAATGATATTTCTGATATGGCACAATGCTGCGTGATGGTTAAATATATCACATCTTCCGGTATTCAAGAAGAACTTCTTGATCTGCTAATGCTTAAAGGACACACTACAGGTCAAGATATTTCAGAAAACTTTCTAACAAGTTTACAGAATAAAAATATAAATATTAATAATATAGTATGCATTCCGACCGATGGTGCGCCTTCTATGATTGCGAAAAATAAGAGGTTTGTTAAATTATTCTCCACTCATATTCCAAATGGAGTTATTTCATTTCATTGCATTTTGCATCAAGAAGCTTTAGTTGCAAATTCTTTGGGATTATTACCACAACTAAAAAGAGTGATGGATGTTGTTGTGCCAATGATCAATTTCATCCGATTTCAGACATTGAATTACAGACTTTTTTGACACATTTTTAGAGGAACTAGGTAGTGAACATAAAGATTTAGTGACATTTACATCTGTACAATGGTTATCAAAAGGAAAAGCATTAAAACATTTTTTTTTCAGTGCTTAAAAGAAGTAATAGTTTTCTTAACCACTAAAAATTATAACGTAAATAATGTGTAACTTCTCAGTAATCCCGAATTGACACAAAATTTTTGTTTTTTGCTTGATATGACAGAACATTTTAATAAGCTAAATTTGAAGTTGCAAGGGAAGGGAAACACAGCCTTACAATTTCTAGAGGAAGTCCTTACCTTTGAACAGAAACTAAGAGTGTTTTTCAAAGATGTTACTGCAGAAAAATTTATATTTTTTGAAAATCTAAAAAAATATAGATTGAATTTAAATCAAGAAAAAGTTGATTGCAAAATATTCGCTGAAATCATTAGTGTAATTTTAGATTCATTTACAAGCAGATTTCAGGATTTTAAAAAACATTAGGAGATGATGAAATTTATATTACATCTGTTAAACTGCAATTTAAAATTAATAGATATTGAAGCTTTTCCTGGAATATCAATTGCAGAACTACAAATGGAGCTTCTGGAAATTCAGAATAAAAGCATCTGGGTACAAAAACTTAAGGAAATGGTAACACAAATTGAAGAAAATGAGGAAACTATGGAAGAAACACCACAGGAAATTATATTTAAATTTGGAATTCTTTCCCAACTAATTATTCTAATACCAGGCGACGTGCTTCTGGGGTTTTGACTCTTTTCAGTTCAAAGTACAATTGTGAACAATTTTTCTCTTCAATGAATTACATTAAAAATAAGGTTAGGAACAAATTGACTGATGAAAGTTTGAAAGCCAAATTACTATTAAAGTGCATGACATACAATCCAGATTTAAGTAAATTGGCTGAACAGATGCAAAATCAAAAGTCTCATTAGTGAATTTTAAATTAAAACAATCAAATATCGATTAACTTACATAATATTGTATTTTTGTTCGGACTAATTATTTTTGCAATACAAATTCTGACTTTTTTTGCAATATCATACTTAAACATATTTTATGATTAAAAACTTAATCAAACTTAATGTTGTTTTATTTATTGAAGATATAAAAAATTTATATGCAAATATAAAAGTGGTATTTGATATCTGGAAGTACTGAATTAAAAACAAATTTACCTAAGTTTGAACTAACTGCAACTTTGAGTCACCAGGAAAAATCGAATTGAAGTTGCGGCTCCCAAAATTCTGTTTTAATTAATTTTTTTGGTGGAATGGCTTTGTTCAAAAAGGTTCCCTACCCCTGGACTATTGTGTTCAGATTTGGTCATATAGTTTTCATTGTGATGTGAAAACACTAGAGAGGGTGCAAAGATGAATGACTAAAGTGATATCAGGACTCTGGAGTGTTGTTTATGAAGAGCGTTTGAGAGAACTTGGATTACAGAGGTTGGTGGATAGGAGGAAAAGAGGAGATATGATAGAAAACTTCAAGTTAGTTAAGGGATTCTATCAGATTAATACAGAAGAAATTATAGAACAGTGGATGTTAAGATGGGAAGAACGAGAGGCCATCCCTGCAAGTTGTATAAAGATGTGGCGAAGAAGGGCATGAGGAGTACATTTTTTTATGTGGAGAGTTGTGTGGAATGCATTGTCTAAGTGTTGTGAGTGCAGGTAGTGTAAATAACTTCAAAGCTCATTATGATAGACGTTGCTGGTTGAGTGGGCTTCCCACGATGAGTCTGTTGATTCCATGGAGGTTACCAAATAATAATAATAATAATACACACATGCACGGCTCCAGAAATCCAACTTAAATCTAGTAGCCACAAAAAAAAAAAAAAAATACATGTCCAAGGTCTACTCTATATAAATATTGCTATAGGTTAAAAAATAACAAAAAGAACTAAATGTCACACTGACAAAACAAAGTAATACATTCTTTAATTTTCAATATACATTACACATAATTATACAGAAATATTATTATTATTATCTGAGACCTCCAGGGAGTCAAGGACTCATCGAGGGAGACTGTAAATTACCCAACCCAGCTATCATACCTTCCCTTAAATTCATTTACAGTAGATGCACTCACAACCCCTAAGGGCAAATTATTCCACTCTCTCACTGCTGTCTGGGAGAAAAACTTAGCTCTTACCTCTTTCTTGACTGAGAACAATCTTAACTTCCACGAATGCCTCCGTGTTCTCTCCCTGCCTTCCATATAACGAAAAATTTCATTTGAAATGCTATAACACCTATTCAAAAGTTTTTAGACCTCTATCATATTATCCCTCTTTCTCCTGTTAAGCAGAGTCTGCAGTTCACATACTCACAATCTGTCCTCATAATCTAAATCCTATAATTCGGATATAATCTTTGTAACTCTTCTTTGCACCCTTTCCACAGCTTCTTTATCCCCTTGGAACCTGGGAGACCAAATCTGCACACAGTAATGCAGTTGTGGTCTTATCAAAGCCTTATAAAGAGGCAAAATTACTTCCTTATCCTTACATCAAGGTTCGCTTCAACATAGCAATTATCTTCTGAGTTGTATTTGCAACTTTTGTTATGTGACCTTTGAACTTTAAATTCTTATACACCAAGATCCCTTGGTGTATTGGTGCCCAGCTATTTTCGTTTGCCCAGATTTCCAGTCTATTCAAATCATTTTGTAATTACTGAATATCAGTAGCATCCCTGATTGCCCTGCCTATCTTCACATCATCAGCACACAATTGCAAATCTGATGATAGACCCTGCTCGATGTCATTAATGTATAGATTGAACAGTAATGGCCCAAGGACTGAACCCTGAGGTACACCACTGGTTACCTAATCTGACAGATTCACACCCATTGTATTCCACTATTTGATATCTGTCTGTCAACCATTCCCTGATCTAAGTCAATAGATTATATTCCAATTCATGTCCATATTCTCTAGTTTACGCAACAGCCTATCGTGTGGTATCCTAACAAATGCCTTAGAAAAATCCAAAATTATCATAGTGTATCCATTCTCTTTATCCAGCTCAGCTGTAACATTGTTATAAAATATGAGCAAATTGCTAAAACATGACCTTCCTTTAGTAAACCCATGCTGTTCCCTGCAGAGCATAGAATGCTTGTCTACCCATTTCTGTATGCGAGGTCTTACTAACGTCTCTAAAATCTTCACTACCACACCAGAGATACTAATAGGTCAGTAGTTAGACACATCAGTTTTTGCACTACCCTTGTGCAATGGAACTATCATACATTCCTTCCATTCCTAAGTTATCATTCCTGAGCTGAGACTCAAGTTATACAAATGTGTGAAAGGCCTAGCCAATTCAGCTGAACATTCCTTTAGGCAATGCATTTCTTCGTCCCCTACAACTGAGCCACCAGGTCTGTATCAACACCCCATCATATATTTCATTCTGTTAACCTCCGCTTTACACCAGATAGACTCAAACTCATCGCTACATGGGATATTGTTACCATCATTGCTTTTTTGTATTTCTACCCTAACTGGACTTAATTCATCTGATATCATTAGTAGCACTCCTCCTCCTCTTCTATCTCTTCTGTCATTCCTAAAAATAGTATGTCCGTTACACTCGATCGCATTTACCATATCTGATTCTGATAGCCAGGTTTCACTAATGCCAACAATCTTAGGCCACATCGTATTCAATAAAGCAACAAACTCAACTCCTTTGTTTCTAATGCTCCTGGCATTTGTGTATAGACATAATAAATTATGACCTAGCATGTTCTTATAATTAGATATGCAATTTATTTGGTCTTGTTCTAGAATTTTCTCTTTTCCCTCCCCAGACATACTTAAAAGGTCTACCGAAAGCATATTTTTCCACTCCTTCGCCACATACATAACCTTGGTCAAAGGCATTCATATCTTTATCACATTTTTCCCATTCCTCCCTTGATGATCTAGTTTTCCTGACTCTCTGCATTGGGTCTCATACCAAGAAGTAATTTTTCCAGGTTTCTGATGCCAAATGAATTCAAGTGCAGGCCATCATTCTTATACAAATCTTTTCTGCCATCAAACACATCCCACACATCTAAAATCTCGCATCCATATCTTCTACATAGCCTGGGCATGAAATCATTTGCCATCATCACCCTCCTTAACTCAGTACTGTCATATCTAGGTAATAATCCTACAATTTTTACTCTTTCACATTTCTTTCTCGCTTCTTCCAACAGACCTTTCATATCTTCTCTCATACTATGTTTGTCACCACTTAAATTATTAGTACCTACCAGCACTACCATTTCTTTTACATTTCTTTTTTGGTTTTCAATTACGTTTGTCATATTTTTAATTTTTGCTCCTGGGAAACTAGAAGTGGTGACTCCCTCAGCAAGTGCAAATTTTAAAATTGAGTCACCATACATATTACCTCTTTTTTTCTTAGATATTAACTGACTTACCTTGTTATTAATATTTTGATTTCCATGTTCAGTATTTTCCTGCCTGTTCTTGTTCTCATCATTTTTCTTGTCCTATGGAAGTTTAGACAAACGTTTTTTCACCTTTTCCAATCCCTGGCCAATTTCCTAATAATTTCTTTTAACCGAGCTATTTCTGATGTCAGTGTATTTCAGATAAATTATCATCATCATTGCAGCAGTGTTTTTGTTCAGGACAAACGCTCTCCTCATTAGCAACAACTTCAGCTTTAGTCACTGCCTTGCTACGACGAGTTTTTGGCATCATTTTTAAGAGTACTAAAAACTAATATTATTTCTGAAATTATGTTATAAAATGCTTTAGTACAATAACTACACTAAAAAAACTACAGTAATATACTAAAATACACAATTAAATCTAAGAAAACACCTAATAAATCAACAAAAATTGCAAATCTTTCAGGAGCTCTCTCTAACAGTACATCTTTTCACCTGCTAGCTTCGGTGGATTTAAAGTGTACACCATAACACAGTACATTACAACTCAATTTCTGTTTTCTTTTGTTTATTGTTTATAATGAAGAGTGAATTTATATAAATTATCCATAAACAATACTTTAATAGGAAAGAGAAATAAATTGTCTGGCTGGAGTGTTACTTATGACAGTAGGTAACACTCAAGCCAGACTCACTTTTTGCGATGCATTCTGCATTCAGTTGCATGATCCAGTCTTTGACTTGTCTTTGCAAGATAATTGTATTTTTTAAATAACAATATTAAAATAATCTGCGTTATGTAAAATTTTAAAGTATTTAATTATGCTAAGCTAATTCATGTTGTGAGTATGAAAATAAGTTCAAGACAATACTATATTATAATTGCACACCTTCTCAAAGGATAACTGTGTTGGAAGAATAAGATGTATACAAGTATCACGATTTTTAATTAGAATGTGTCAATTTAATTTTTGTGTTTATGACAGGTTTATTTTGTTAATGAAATTATATAAGAATGTGCAAATAATTTTTGTAAAGAATAGAATGTATTACATATATCATGCATACTGTATACATTTGTATGGTTAATATTGAATTAAATGAATATCTTGGTTGGATTAAAAATTTATTTATTGGAAATTAATTTAATTTAAATGTAACCATGATATAAAAAATCTCCTACACTTCAAGTGTATGAGATTTATTTTCAAGTAAAAATAATATTTTTAATAATATTAAAGATATTATTCAAAATTTATTACATTAAAAATATTATTTTTATGGAATGATAAAAATATTATTTTATATATATAAAATAAGTAAAGTCCTGAACCTTAAATGAGTTAAAAGAAGAGAAGAAAGTATGTTACCTATGACTTTTAGAGAAAATGGTGACTAAAATTGCAGTTGTTTCAGCTATTTTTTAAAAGAGAATGCTGTAGTGTTCGAATTAAGGATTTCAGTTCAGAAGTTTTATTTCCAACTCTCTAGAAATAAAAATTCTTTAATCAGTTCATTAGCAGCCACTTGTAATCAAATAACTTGACAATGAAGGAGATTTTATTTATTTACTTTTTTAAGTGTGTAAATTTGCAAAAAAATATTTTGCATGCATTTAGAACCAAGCTGAAAATTCACTTGCCACTTGTCTCTGTTAACTTGCTTGTGGCAAGTGCATTTCTGCTGGAGCTCTGTATACACACACACACACACACGTAAGAAATATACAATATACTATATATATTAAAATATGCAAGAGCAGTAGTTTAAATTTGGCTCTTTGTATATGTTAGAATTTTTATTTATTTTTAATCATAGAATAATACTTTGACAAGCTCATGTTTTGCAGACTTGTAACAGAGAACCTTGAGATGTTGAGTATAAAAAGTTCAATTTTTAATTATCTCAGTTAATCAAGAGTATACTGTATTGTTGTATTAATGTGGCTTTAAGTTGTGCATATTTCTTTTGTTATTCTTTAACATAAGTAAGAAAAAATTATCTGGTCATCCCAATATTATTCAGTTTATTTCTGCAGCAGCTATTGAAAAGGAACAGTCTGACCATGGGAAAGCAGAATATCTTTTATTGACAGAGCTTTGTACAGGTAAAAGAATCTGGACTAAATATATTTATACCACATTAAAAATTCTATGTTTCTCACATAATTTTGCATTCATAAATTATGTAACATTATGTAAAGTAATTTAATGAACGCTTGGTTTTCTGCTTCTCTTCCCCCCCCCCCAACTTTCTCCAAAATGTTGCTTAATTTATGGATGATCCAAAATCCTTCCAACCTCCATATTTTTCACAGTTTGGAATCCGAGGCATGATATTGTAAACTGTATAAAAATGAATGTGAAATAATTTCAGCAAATTAATTTTGACTTTTGATAGTAAGATTCTAGTAATACTATAATATATTTACAATAAAATATTGTAGTATTACGCTTTTAGTTGAGTGTGTATTGAAAATAAGTTTCTCACAGAAATTTGATATATTTTAAGAGACAGCAAGGTTCCACTACTGCTCTTTGTATTCTCACACAATTGAAGATTTTTGATAAGAGATTGCTTAGATTAAAAGAATCTCCATATAGCTGACCATTGTCAAAAGCATTAGATGTTTTGAATAGTGGCTGGCCTGGTTGGCACATCATGGTTAGTGTATCCACTCTCCAACTAACTGTCTGTGGATTAAAATCCTACTTTGGGTATGGATGGTTGTGAATGTAAGTGGGGAAAACAATTTTGTTGCCCTGTACAAGACCACTTCCCTCTTATTGGAGGCCTGAAGTGGCTTAAGAAAAGTTCCATATTTTCACTAGAGCAGAATTTCTGGATTATGTAAAAAAATACAAAAAATATTAATAAAAATAGAAAAAAAATCCTTACCTCCCACGGTACTTAATGCACTTCAGGTTTACAACGTATCATAGGTGGGAATTGCATAAAATAAAACTTTAATTACAGTATAACTGCAGATAAAAAAAAAAAAAGCCTTGTGCCAAAAACAATGAAAAAAAAAATAAATAAAAATAATAAATCTGTACCAGAAAAAAAAAAAAAGAAAGCTTTCATATTCTCTTCACTAACATTTATGTCCTTAACATAGACATCTATATGTACCACACTTAATTCTAGCATCTTGTTTCTAACTTCATCTGGAATCCACAAGAACCTGCTGTCCATTTCAACTATCTGAACTAGATATGGTATTGGTTTCTTCCATGGCATGTAGCTCAGATAGATTTTATGTGACTCCCACCCATGAATTTTTTAATTTTTTTAAATTAATTTAATTTTTTTGTGCACACCTATAGTATATTTGTATCATGGGGGGGGGGCACTACTAATTTTTTTTTTTTTTTTGTATTTTTTTTATTTATCTTTTACAGTCTGGAAATTCTTCTTCAGAGACCAAGCATGGAACTTTTTCAAGCCAGGCCTGAAGGTCTTCAGTAAATGGTGCAGTGGCCAGGTGATGAAATTTATCTCTCATTTAAAGTTGAGGATACATCTAAAATTGTCAGATATGACATCTGACTATATTTTGATTCAGGGAAGATTAAAAATAGAATATTCATTTAAAATCTTCTATTTTTAATCTTCCTTGAATCAAATTTCTCTGTCTTGTTCTGTTTTATACATTTGCATGCTCTATTCTGATAATCAACTATGACTTGGATTTTATTTTCAGCAGTCCATATATGCAAACAGAAAAGTTATTCCTTGGAATCTTCGTTGTCTATGTCTCATAGACATCCTTTTCCATTCTATTGAATTAGCTAGAAGAAACAGTAATATTTTTGTTATTAGCAATTATCTAATGCTAGTCGACAACTTATCTACACTAGAATATAAGAATATATAATTTTTACCATTCTTTGAACACTGGAACTTTTTTATTTCTTCCTTTCCTTCCAAATATTGTGGATATCAACTGTATTCTGATGTATACCATAATTTCAAGTCGTTTCTCAGGTACCATTATTTTCAAGTTTCATTTTCTGTGAAATATCCCCTCTTTGAAATCAGTCTGTTTTCATGTGATGTTGATGTCAAAAGTAATGATCTGTGATTTTGACCTTTCCTTCCCACTATGTGTTTCTGTTCTCTTGATTGAAATAATTCTTATGGATATGAAGGGCTCCATTCTCTGCAGCACTTCAAACTTCAGACTATTATTCAAGTCTTGATCGTCCACCAAGTTCAGAGTAGCAGTCAAAAGGCAGAAATATTTACATGCCACAAATGACTGAGGGAAAAAAGCTGTAGCTTTACCTTCAGCCTATATAGCTCACAACATCTGAAAACAGCAACAACAACAACAACAACAACAACAAAAAAAAAATCAGACTTTGAAAGGACTACTCAAAAAAAAAAAAAAAAAGAAAGAAAAAAAAATTGCTTCGTACTTCCACCTGTACATAGCATGATGTGCTATAGGTTTTTTGTTCTTTTACATGTAATTCAGATTTAAAAAAAAAAAAAGCCTTCTGATTCTTTCTCAAGGCCATTGAATGCAGCTACTATCCGTTTATGATTTCATCCTTTCACTTCTCACATATTCAGATGGTCCCTTCATATAACTTTGCAAAAGATAAAACTAACCACCTGGCATCAATCTTCTCATATAACTTTTGTTTTAATGAAATAAAGTGGATAAAAACATGGTGCATTAAAAACAAAACAAAAAAACTTTAAACATATCAAAGATTCAACAGTTGATATTACTCATAAACATCTTCCTGTGATATTTTGTGGAATTTGTGTTGACATTTTTTTTTCCAGTTCTGTTATTTATTTGAGGTAGGAAAATTTTTTCTACTTTTTAACATTGTCAAAGTTGTTTTTGAATAAGAATAATATATTTCTTCATCACACTAACATATATACTTGTTTTTTCGTAAAGGAAGTTTAAGGAATTGTAATATCATGGTCATATATCTCACTGATATGTTAATTTGAGGAATTTAACATTTGAGTTAATTTGAGGAATTAACTCAAATGAAGACAATATTTTAGAAATATTGTCTTTCCATTTGTGCTCAGACTTGCGTTTCAGTATCCTTCATACTCATCTGTCATCTACTACCAGCACAAAAGCAGCAAGCTTGTGTTAGTCCATTCTGCAAAGGGTGATAAAAGATTATTGTCCCATTTTCGTTATCTCAATTTACTTGAAAATAATGGTTTTGAGCAGCCAACTTCTTCACAATCTGAAGATCCATCACTTGTTAACCACTAACCACCAGTTTGGATTTTGCTGCTACTCAGTCTATAGATGCTCTCTTAGCAATATTTGCTCTTATATATAAGCCATGAAAGCATTTGGAGAAATTTTTGTAGTTACTCTTGACATTTCCAGGATCAGATGTCTCCTGGAAATGTCAAGAATGTCATATAGTGTGGTGTTAATTAGACTTAAGTTGTTTTGTATTGTAAATTATATAGTATGATACATGGCATTGATGTGAAACAGAACACTGGCATCCAAAGCATCAGTTGTTTAAGGAATTCAACCAGAGAGAGAGACTTGGTTCATTGCATTATCTGTGGAATATACTTGTTACCGAAGGTGAATGGACTTTGGTTTGAAAGAGGGAGTGGTGAGAGAGAGAGTGCACTGAAAATGTTATAAAAGCGAGTGTCAGAAGTGTGGGTTGGATTGAGAAATTGAAGTGATAGGCGTAACAGGGAATACACATGGAAATGTGTGGAATGGTGTAGCAGAAGATAGAATTGAGAGAGAGAGAGAGTAAAAGTGACAATCAAAATAATAATAATATGATAGATGCAAAGAATGAAGAGTTGGCCATAATGAGGGAGATAGTGTGGTTACTTGGAGTGCTACACAGGACAAATCGTGAACTAGAGCAAATGCTGAAGCATCATTTGGTGAGTGGTTCAGCTGAGAACAGAAAGAAAGAGGTGCAAGAAAAATCTCAGTTTTAAACTTCAGTGTTTTTATTGCTGTTTCCTATTTTTAGAAGACAACCTTCTAAAAATAGAAGGTTGACAACTTTTGACAGCCTTCTTGAAGAAGGCTGTCAAAAGCCAAAACTAGGAGTGTTTTATATCGTTAAAACCTTACAATTATTCTCGGTTTTAGTCATTAAATCTCTTTATAAAAATGTATCAGAACAGCCGAGTCAATGTTCCTGAATGCATATGCCAAAGAGGCAATGATTTGATCAACGGTTATTCTACTCGCCGGACCTCTAGTCAAAAAAAATAATAAATGAATAATAACAAATAATTAAAATAAAATAACTACATCAAAGCTATATTCTATCTATAACATCATCGGAAGACAAGTATCCAAAGAAAAGAGTGAAAGAGTAAAGATAGTGAGTCTGTTACCATGGTATGACAGAGTTGGCTGGCCAATGTTTCGACCTTCATATGAAGGTCATCATCTGGAGTGTATATATATATATTTATAAAGAGATTTAATGACTAAAACCGAGAATAATTGTAAGGCTTTAATGATATAAAACACTACTAGTTTCGGTTTTTGACAGTCTTCTTCGGTGTCTTCTAAAAATAGGAAACAGCAATAAAAACACTGAAGTTTAAAACTGAGAAGCACAGGAAAATTGCAGTACATAATTAACATGAAAAAAACGATGTATTTACATTTAAGTTGTTCTTTCGTGGCGTTGTTTGTTGAGTGCACGCTTGCAGACGCTCATGAATGCCAGTACTGAACAACAGCCGAATGGCTATCAGGGACATTGTAGTTCAAATTGTTATTTAAATGGTCACAATTAAGGATGATTTCTCTGGATTCCACAATTTTTCTTTCAAACTCATCATGGCAATGAAAGATGTTTTTGGATCTATCCCAGAAGACTGAATGACCCTGGTGTTCATCATCAGGATTGTTCGAGAAAAGAACATGACTAGACAAGACACTGGCATGTGTTCTTTTGTAAGAGATGTCTCTCTTGTGTTCCTCCATACATAATTCAATAGATTTATTTGTTTGACCAAAATAAAGGATATTACAATCACACCATATCTTATATATGCCAGGATATTTCAGATTATGATGATGAGGCTTTGAATGGCTTACTAGCGAGCGGATTTTTGGAAGTGTAGTGAATAAGGTCCTGATGTTGTACTTCTTAAGAACTTTAGCTAATTTTTTGGAAACTGAACTGATGTATGAGATGGAGATGTTACCCTTAAAGTTGGTTATTTCTTCAGTGCGGTGGCTAGGAGGATTTAGAAGAAATTTTTTAATGGTTTTATCAGAATATCTATTTTGTCTAAAGACATGTGAGAGGTAATTAATTTCTTTTTGAAGTTCATCTGGGTCATTCAGAAGAGGGCATGCTCTATGTCCCAAGGTAGAAATAGTTCCAAGTTTTTATGGAGGAAAATGATGGGACTGACTGTGAAGATATCTATTAGTTTGCATAGGTTTTCTATACATTGAGATTCTAAATTTTCCAGAGCAGCATGAAAGTTTTATATCCAGGAATGCTAGGGAATTATCATATTCAAGTTCAACTATGAATTTTATATTAGGATGCTGATTATTGAGATGATTAAGAAAATCCATGAGATAGAGCACTCTCTCTTCTGAATGACCCAAATGAACTTCAAAAAGAAATTAATTACCTCTTACATGTCTTTAGACAAAATGGATATTCTGATAAAACCATTAAAAAATTTCTTCTAAATCCTCCTAGCCACCGCACTGAAGAACTAACCAACTTTAAGGGTAACATCTCCATCCCATACATCAGTTCAGTTTCCAAAAAATTGGCTAAAGTTCTTAAGAAGTACAACATCAGGACCTTATTCACTACACTTCCAAAAATCTGCTCGCTAGTAAGCCATCCAAAGCCTCATCATCATAATCTGAAATATCTTGGCATATATAAGATATAGTGTGATTGTAATATCCCTTATTTTGGTCAAACAAATAAATCTATTGAATTATGTATGGAGGAACACAAGAGAGACATCTCTTACAAAAGAACACATGCCAGTGTCTTGTCTAGTCATGTTCTTTTCTCGAACAATCCTGATGATGAACACCAGGGTCATTCAGTCTTCTGGGATAGATCCAAAAACATCTTTCGTTGCCATGGTGAGTTTGAAAGAAAAATTGTGGAGTCCAGAGAAATCATCCTTAATCGCGAACATTTAAATAACAATTTGAGCTACAACATCCCAGATAGCCACTCTGCTCTTGTTCAGTACTGGCGTTCACGAGAGTCTGCAGGCACGCACTCAACAAACAACGCCACGTTTGAAAGAATAACTTAAATGTAAATACAACGTTTTTTCATGTCAATTATGTACTGCAATTTTCCTGTGCTTCTCAGTTTTAAACTTCAGTGTTTTTATTGCTGTTTCCTATTTTTAGAAGACACCTGAAGAAGGCTGTCAAAAGCCGAAACTAGTAGTGTTTATATCATTAAAGCCTTACAATTATTCTCGGTTTTAGTCATTAAATCTCTTTATAAAAATGTATCAAAACAGCTGAGTCAGTGTTCCTGAATGCATATATATATATATATATATACACACACACACACACACACACACAGAGAGACACACAGAGACAAGCTATGGTACATTTTAAACAGTATGCCAAAGAGGCAATGATACTGGCCTGACCTCTAGTCAAAAATTAAATAATAATAAATAAATAAAATTAAAATAAAATAACTACATCAAAGCTATATTCTATTTATAACATCATCAGAAGACAATTTCATATAGATAATTTTATTACAGCAAAAGTGGTGTTTTAATTTGACATGAGAGTTGTTATATTAGAGCTAAGATCATGGATTACATATGGCCTTATTTATAATTAACTCTTAGACAGAAAGGTTATGTTGGTAGAATATGTGCCTTCCACATTCTTGGGATTTTTAGACCATCATTATTAAGATTAGGGTGGTTGATAAGAATTTCACAGGCCTCCTTAAATTTATTTTCATACCACGTTTTGGTGATGTAAACAACAGGTGCCTTTCCAGTCAATTCTATGTAGGGTATTCAGGGAATGATCAGAAAGGCCAGATTTATCATAGTTATTGAATTTAATGTGTTGTTCATGTTCCTTTTTTCCCGATGGGAATTGTGCCTCCTGTTTCACATATATGGGGAAAATTACAGGTACAGTGTATATGGTATACTCCAGAGTGGGTTAGCAGAGGAAGTGGATCCTTGGATGAGTTCAGAAAGTTCTTTAATTTTGCAGGTTTAAAGATTGCATTAAGATTTTATTTCTGTAGTATTCTGTTTATTTTATCCCTCTAATGCATGGAATGGTTACAGTTTCATTGTAATCTAGTTTATTTTTAAGTGAGGCTTTGTGAAAAATTTTGTTGATAGTATTTTGGCTGTAGGTTTTTTTCAGGAAGGTATTGCTGATAACTTTTAATTCATCTTTAAGTACTTGTTCACTGGAGTAAATCTTCAAAGCCCTGTTTTTTTAGTGTGTTAATGACACCTAGTTTTTGAGTTGGGTGGTAGTAGGAGAGTTTATGTGTATATATTGGCCAGTATGTATAGGCTTCTGGTAAACAGTGAAGGAAGACGTGTGACAAGTGTATCTAGAAAAGGAAGTGTGTTCTGATTTTCAATCTCAATTATGAAATATATGTTTGTGTTGTGTTTGTTTAGGTGGCTGAGGAAAGCGTCTGTCTGGCAGCCATGGGACCAGATAGCGAAAGCATTGTCAATGTATCTAAGCCAAACTTTCGGTTTTAAAGTACAGAGTCTAGAACATATTGCTTTAAAGCTTTCATATAAAAGTTAGCAATTGGGGAGAGGGGATGCGAAAAGCCCATGGCTGTGCTTTCTTTTTGTAGGTAGAAAGTGTTTTGCCACACAACATAGCCAGAACGTAGTACATGTGCAAAGAGCTCCATGGTATCCGGAGGGATACCATGGAGCTCTTTGCTCCATATCCTGTAAAAGAAGAATTGTATCATTGATTGAGGACAGACATCAAAACTGACTAATAAATCACTTTTTTTCCCAGTGTGATTTCTTTAATTTTGTTTACAAAGTGTTGTGTGTTTTTAATATAGGAGGGGGAATAACCTACCAACTCCTTGAGTGTTGACGCTAATTTCTTGGCTAAATGATAATTGGGGCTGTCTATACCTTCAACTATCGGCCGGAGTGATATGTTCTGTTTGTGAATCTTGAGTAAACCATAAATTCTCGGGGAATGAGCGTAATGCGGAAGTAGTTTTTTTAACTGTATGAAATCGTCTAACACAATTCTTGTTTTAAAGGATTAAAACAAGAATATAACTTCCTGGCTAGTATAATTTACTTTGTAACCACATGGCAAAACTTCCTACAAAGTAATTAACTTTAGACATTTATGCTACAACTATTCATTCATATTTTAGGAGGTCCATTGGTGGATGTACTGAAAACTCTACAAAGTCCTGTTGCTTTTGATCAGGTGACACAGGTGTTTTATCAGACTTGCTGTGCCGTTCAATATATGCATAATCAGAATCCTTCCATTATTCATCGAGACTTAAAGGTTAGTTATTCTTTCAAGGTTTCCTTCATAATTTTACTTTATCTATGCATTTTTTTATCTTTTGTTAAACTTGTGTTGTTAGCATCACAAGATAATAAATTTTTAACTGCTTTTTTTTAACACAAAAAAAATGTATTTAAAAAGCTGAAAAAATGAAGTTAAAATTTGCTTATACACAGTCCTGTTTCTTTAGGCTGTAGTTAATTCTTAGGTTTTATGGATCTCCCCCTCCCTCCCTTTGTTGTTTAATGTTTTTAATAATTTTAATATTTATATATTGTTATTATTAGTAGTAGTTAAGTACAGATGTGTTGTGGGTAGGTGACCGTGACTAGTTGTCTTATACTTCTTAAATTCATTCATTGATATATTCAATTCACTACCTCCTTGTCATTCCATTTTTCTAAACTCACCACTTGCCTCAAGAAAACTGATCTTATCCCTTGCTTACTACTTAGCTTGTAGGAATGTTTTTCTGCCCCCCCCCCCTTCTTCTCTACCTGTTGTTGTGGTACTAGCATATCTTTCATGTACTACTCACTAAGAATAATCTGTCATCTGCAGTTTATTCAGCAGTTCTTATATTACATTGGTCACCTGTCTATGTATTTTCTCCATCACTCTCATTTTCTTAGAAACTTAGAGGAGAAAGAAGTGGTGGAGGTAACTAAATTTGAGAAACGTAGTCTAGATGTAACGATGATATAGCATTATGAGAAGAATCAAAGATGTTCTGATCCATACATGACAGTCTTTCTCAGCATCAGAGTAATCTTTTTTGTAATCAAAACATCTTTGTAATGTGCTCTATACAGTGGTTTAAAAGTATGTGTAAAAAGCATGGATATTGATTGTTATTCTTGTTACCTTTATCTAGACAAACAAACCTTTATTATCTAGGCTCTAAATTTATTTAGTTTGTGATATTATGCTACTATGGAACCATGAGATAATACCATCAAAAAAAAAATAATAAATAATAATAATAAAGGCCTAAGAATGGAGTTTTGTAGCACAAAACTGTTTACCCTAATGGGCACTGTCAGTATTGTTTATTACTAGTAAAGATAAGTTTTTTCATTTAACTTTTATGAGTGATTATTATTCACTGCTAATTAATTCATGCTTTTAATTAGTTGTATTCATGGTTAATTTTTCTATACTTATATATATACATTCATAAATGCATGTGTTGGAAGTTTATTTTGCACTTGGTTAGACTATAATAAATTTAATTTAATCCTTTATCCAAACTTTGTGTAGGCAAACAAAGTTTGCGCCTGAAAATATCTTCAGGACTGAGGCAAGGTGGTCCATCTGCTGGCAACTCGTAGCAAAGGTGGACCAAGCTTTCGTCACTCCTTGTCTTAGTATCTCCCATAATGCAAAGCACATTTCCTCGTGGACATGTATAACGCTATGCATTTAGGGAAGGGCCACTACCCAGACCAGTTTCGACCTTAGTTGAGGTCTCATCAGCGGGAGGCAGACCCAGAAGTGGTGATACTAAGGTAGAAGCAATGCAGAGGTCATATTTACATATACCTGAAGGCATATGTAGTGCCTGAAAATATCTTCAGGACTGAGGATATTTTCAGGCACAAACTTTGTTTGCCTACACTTGAATAAAGGATTAAACTAAATTTATTATAGTCTAACAAAGTGCAAAATAAACTTCCAACATCTTTCTCTAAATCCAGAGTAATTTAATAATAAGGTGGTACACCCTTTGGCAACTTGTACATGTGAATATGACCTCTGTATTGCTTCTACCTTAGTATCACCACTTCTGGGTCTGCCTCCCACTGATGAGACCTCAATAAAGGTCGAAACCAGTCTGGGTAGTGGCCCTTCCCTTAATGCATAGCATTATACATGTCCGCAAGGAGATGTGCTTTGCATTAGGGGAGATACTAAGACAAGGAACGATGAAAGCTTGGTTCACCTTTGCTACGAGTTGCCAACAGATGTACCATCTTGCCTCAGTCCTGAAGATATTTTCAAGCGCAAACTTTGTTTAACAACACTTGGATAAAAGATTAATCTAAATTTATTATAAATGCATGTGTGTTTAGTATGAGAATGGAGACAGTGAATCCTTTGAATTTGACAGGAAAAATTTTCAAATGCAGTATGTGTGCAGCGACACCAAACTGGACAGAATTGTTTGGACTCTCCCAGGACAGACAGAAGTGGAAAGAGTTCATTCGGCCTCATCATCATCCACATAGATAATGGAAGAGCAGTATGTGTGTGCACATGCATTGGCAAATGTAAGTAGCTCATGGAAAGAAGGTGTAGGAATATTGCAAAAATGCATGCTGATTAGGCAGTTAGAGTGAAATGTTGAATGCAAGTAAAATTTCAAATGAGGGAATGAACGAGATGGCATGGCAAGTAGTGATGTGTAAGGTGGAACCAGAATAGAGGTGTTATAATACAAGATGATGATAGCTGTGTGAAAGATGTGAGAGTGATATAAAAAAAATGAAGAGTGTAATACAGGTTGGAAATTTGAAGGCTTCAATGAGTGCTTCATAATATTGCACAGGAATTGGCACAGGAGACTTTAAAAGTGTATCAGACAGCAGGAAAAGAAAGGAAGGAAAGAAAACAAGCAAAGCATTAAAGGAAGGCTCAAGAAATTATAAACAGATGAAAAAGGATTTCATACATGATGATTCTATGATTAGGGCATGCTGGACAAGTGATTAACAAAAGCATGTTTTTTGAGAGCAAAGGTTTGTGACATTACCAAAGCAGTATGTAATCAAGTAGATTAAGTGGATGATATGATTTGAAAGGAGATATGGTATGAAAGAGGATATGAAAGCACTGAGTGAAGCAAAAGAGTCACAATGTGTGTTGCCATAGTATAACGGGAATGAGATGAGGAGGAGAGCTTTAATTACAAATGATTCAATAAGTAGATTGTGTAGGACACTATGTTGTTGTATGAAAGACATCAACATAGTATACATCAACTTTATGTACTTCAATGGACAAAAGGATTTATGCTTGCAATACAGAATTGAATGGTTAGTGTCAGGTACAAGGAAAAATTGTTGTGCAGTGAAAGAGTGAATAGTCAGAGAAATCAAATGTCTAGTTTTTCTGATTCTTCAGAGAAACTAGACATGTCTAGATAGTTCTAGAGAGGTATTGAAGATGTCTTAATAGTTGCCTAAAGGCATTGATGTATCCATTAAATTAAATGGTAGAAATTGTGAGTGTAATGTGACAGAGTGCATGAGAGATAAACGGACAGATTGTTAGGGATGACCTCAGGAAGTTCTATTCACCTAAGTAAGGTATTTCATGATGTGTAGCTCCATTAGCTCTTTGGATGTCAGGGAAAAGTGGATGAAATGATAGAATTGGATGAGGTAGCAGTATTAAAACTGATTCAAGAGCCTGTTTTGAATACAGCACTCAGTCTAAATAGTATATTGTCACAGGTACTAAAGAAATGTGTAAGAGAGTTAGCAATACCACTTGGTTGTTCCACTTGATTATTAACACATGGTAATTTCAGTATACAAGGGTTGAACTAGGACTGATGTAGAAAATTGTAGTCCATTCAGTATCTCTAATGTGATCAGCAAGGTTTTGGAAATGCTGATTTGGAATTACATTCAAAGTTGGAGATCTTGCTTTAACAATCTTCTCATATTCTATAATAGAGTGACAACAGAATTGGGTAAAGGGAATGGATACCCCATGATACCTGTGGATCTTGCCAAGGCATCTGACAAGATTTTGCACAAGATCATAGAAACTCAAAGGAATGGATATGAAATTAGACATGAATAGGTCATAGGAGAGCAGCTGACTGGTAAGTAACAAAGCAATTTATAGAAATGCATAGTCCAAGAGAATGAAGGTGATGAGTAGTGTACTACAGGGTTCTGTATTTAGGTCATTGTTATTTAACTTATCTTCAGCAGCTATACTTCAACAGAAATTGTAAGGTCAGGTTGATATCTTTTTACGAATGCTTCCATCTCATGCTGCTTCTTTTTTTTCTTCTAAATCTTCTCTTATCTGATCTCTCCACCTTTTCCTTGGGTTTCCTCTTGCACCTTTTCCCTTAGTTTTCATTTTCTACATTCTTCTTGGTATTTTTTCTAAATTCATTTGTATATGTCCAAACCATTTTTTTCTATAGTTTTTAGTCTCAGAACATTCCTAGTGTCCATATTTCTTATTTTATCTTTCATTGTTTTTTCTAACATTATCCTAACTTTCATTTCCATTTCTTGTATTCTACTTATCTCTCTTTTTTATTACTTTTCATATCTCTGCTATATAAGAGAAATGGATGATATGTTAAAAAAAAGCATTGGCTCAGTGAAATTTTCAATATCTCCTGATCTAAACTTTCCTCATTACAAAGCGCACTTCCAAAATATTCAAAGATTTCACTGCTCTTCAGGACTTGCCCATTAAAATGTAACATTGTTAAGTTGTACATTTTCTTTACAATTTAAAGCGATTCTCTCACTTTTCTTTCTATTAATATATAAATCATGTTTCTCTGTCACACTCATCTGATCCATTTGTTTAATCTCTTCTGTAACATTTCTTCTGAATGTGCTCCCATATATGGATCCCATATATGAGAGTTCAATGAACTTATAAGCACATCAATGATGTTTATAGTTTGGGGTAGGGTTCAAATAAGGACTGAGGTAGAAGTTTATAAGGGATGCTTAAGGGTCAAAGCTGTATAACTGAGAGGAGACCTTCACATAGCCTTTAAAAGAATGCGTAAAACTGACCAGGGCTTCTGACCTAATGTCCAGTCCTCACCTTCTTATGGTGTACTCTGTTAGGTATCTACTTGGATACTGAATTGAACGAGGATGGGCTGGCAAATTGGGATTTAGCGGACCAAATTGTATTCTCATTGGCTTAAACCAAAATAAAAAAATGATACAACATGGCAGAATTTCATGCTGGCTGGGGCATTGCCCAGTTAAACAAGGCCCCTGTTGTTTTTGCCAGGGAACCAGGGCAAACAGCGAAAAGTCAGCTACTGGAACAAACCCTAAAACACACCACAACTCAATATCACCAGAGTTGAAGATCGATACTATCCACATAAGAAGCTTGAATGGCAAAGAAATGGAGCTAGCTGAGGAATTGGATAAGCACCAGATCGACATAATAGGGGTGACTGAAACAAAAAAGGCCAAAACTGGTGAGATCTTTCTGAGCAATAAATACAAAATGTTATATTCTGGCAATGACAATCAAGAAAAAGGAGTAGCCTTCAAATAGTATTGAAGGTTACTCCTTTTCTTGACTGATATTTGCCCATATCACTCAAGTAGAGTGATATGGACAAATATCAGAATGGGAAACTGGACAATGAGACTTATTTGTGCCTATGGTCCCACAGAAGGCTCTATTAAGGTAGAAGTGGAAGAATTTTTTGAGGCCTTAGAGAAAGCTACTGACACAATGAAAAAGGAAAAATTATTCTTGTTGGGGATCTAAATAGCAGAGTAGGAAGTGATTATCAGACATACAAAAATATTTTGGGAAAATTTGGAGAAAAGAGCAAAGCTAATAATAATGGCAAATATCTGTTGGATTCCTGCTCAGGACATAAACTAGTTATTACTAACACCATGTTCCAGCATAAAAATGTGCAAAAATTCACATGGAGAGAAGAGGCAAGGAATAAGAAAAGTCTCATTGACTATGTTATTGTTGATAATGATGTTTTCTCCCTGGTGCAAGATACCATAGTGTACAGAGGATTTGAAATTGAAGTGATCGCTATTTAGTCTTGATCAGGATAAAATTGAATTTCATTTTGAAAAGAATAACATGTAAGAAAGTTTTAAAGCAAATAAAAGTTGAGCGGCTCTCAGATGTGAACTGTAGACTAAAATACACAAAGATTATTGAAGAAAAAATGAAAGA
The DNA here is from genome assembly GCF_054136105.1 of Typopeltis vanoorti. NCBI lineage: Eukaryota > Metazoa > Arthropoda > Arachnida > Uropygi > Thelyphonidae > Typopeltis > Typopeltis vanoorti. The sequence goes on along the minus strand of NC_143550.1, from coordinate 35,507,411 downwards.
GTTTGAGAACAGAAACCAAACCTTGAAGAAAACCCTGATTGATTCAGCCAAAGGCATGTGGTGAGGTTGTCTGAAAGGATAGAAAAACCAAAACTCCATGGTGGACACAGGAAGGAAAAGAAGAAAGCATATCAAAAATTCCTATCAAATAAGTCCGCTTGTGCTCTTATAGAATACAGAAACAAATGCAAGAATGCTAAACACTGTGTAAAACAAGCTAAACGAAAGTCATGGGAGGACTTTGGCAAGAACATAGAAAATGAATATTAAGAAGGTGGCAAAATATTCTGGAGGTTGTTGAAGAAGCTTAGAAATGGAGGAAAGAATGGTGTAAAAGGAATTAGAGATGATAAAGGTGACATAAAAATAGGAGAAAAAAGATATCCTTGAAGTGTGGAGTAATTACTTCGAAAAATTGCTAAATGAAACTAGCAATGATGACAGCATAGTGGTAAAAAACACCCAACAGTCATACAGTCGGAATACATATCCATACTTGAAATAGAAAAGACCATCAAAGGCTTGAAATGTGGAAAGGCAGCAGGAGTAGATGATATTCGACCAGAAATGCTCAAGTATGGTGGTATAAAAGTCTTACTGTGGCTGCACTGCATAGTTCAGAAGGCTTGGAGAGAGGGACGAATTTCCAATGATTGGAGTAGAGCTCTCATAGTGCCCATATATATATAAAGGGAAATAAAACTGAATGTGAGAATTACAGAGGTATTTCCCTACTGAGTGTTCCTGGCAAGATCTATGCAAGTATACTTGAGAAACGGTTGAGAAGAATTGTGGAAGAAAAGCTTGGTGAAGAACAAGCTGGATTCAGGCCAAATAGAGGCTGTCAGGATCAGATCTTCACTTTACGACAAATAGTTGAGAAAGCATAGGAATATAACAGAGATCTGTATTTAAGTTTTGTCGATTTGGAAAAGGCATATGACAAAGTGCCAAGAGAGAAGCTATTCAATATGCTACCGTTATATGGTGTCAATGGGGCATTATATCAAGCAATACATAGTCTTTATTTGAGTTGTAAGTCAGCAGTTAGAATTGAAGGAAGTATAGGAAGATGGTTTAGTGTTAAATCTGGTGTGAGACAAGGATGTACATTATCCCCTCTGTTATTCATTATCTATATGGATCACATTATGAAGGAAAGTGGTATTAAACATGATATCAAAATTGGAGATCTTAATGTCAGCTCTTTGCTTTATGCAGACGCTGTTATACTTCTAAATAAATCTGCTACAAGTCTGCAAGATTCCCTTACTAAATTGAATAACTATTGTAATAGATATGGTATGAAGGTCAACAATAAAAAGACAGGAAGGTCAGCAATAATGAAAATAGGCAGAATAGTTGAAAATATCAACTGCATTGTGAATGGAGCACCTGTAAAACAAGTAAAAAAAATTCAATTTCTTATTCCATAAATTCTTATGGAATAAGAAAGAAATTAGTCAGAACACTAAATTAGCTGTGTACAACACAGTGTTCAAACCAGTTTTAACTTATGGATCTGAGAGCTGGATCAGAAATAAAACACTTGACCAAAAACTGGAGACAGCAGATATGAGACTCCTGAGAAAGATTAGAGGCGTGAACAGATGGCATCAATGGCAATATCATGCTAAAAACGAGGATATTAGGAAAGAACTTAACATTGGCAGTATCCAGGAATGTGTTTGCAAAGCTAATCTCAGGTGGTATGGTCACTTAAACAGAATGGGCAAGGAAAGATTAGCCAAACAGTGTTCTTTGCCAGGTTGGCAGGAAAAACGATCCAGAATAAGACCAAAATATAGATAGAGTGATACGGTACAAAGTGCCTTCGACGATAGAAATATAAGATCTGATAATGTTTGAGTCTCGAGAAGTAACAGACCAATTTGGAGGAAAATTGTAGATAGGAAGTTAGTAATGATGTAAATTTTTCATGTAGTATTATCATATCCTGTACACCCCTTGAGGGTATATGGCAGGAATTTGATGATGATGTAGAAGTTTATTGAATTTTTTATTTTTTTGATCAGTTGTAGTTTGGGAATACTTCATGAGGAAGGCTGTTACAGTCATAGCTGCAGACTGCTATGACTGCAAATACCAAATCTGTAGTTGTACATTATGTAAAGTGATGCTGGGCAATTTCTGCTTTTCTATTAACAGGTGCAACAGAAAATGATGGTTTCCAGTTGAGCTGATCAATGACCGTTGAAGTACCTGTAGAATACACACAGGACTGTGCTGAAACATTGCATCTGTGAGACAAAGGGAGAAGTGAATCTGTAAGGAAGTGATCATCTGTGAGACTAATTGCTATCCTTGAGATGGAGGCAAGGATTTTTAGGAAATTTTGACGTGCACCATGATAAACATGTGAGCAGAATTCTAAGCATTGGCAGATTGGATTTGTATATACGAGGTTTGTTCAAGAAATTCCTGAACTTTTGAATTATCACTCCAACAAGCATTACTTGCTGTGTGCTTCACATGCTGCAGCTAGTGGCCTATAGCCTAGCAAAAATCACAACGTTATATTTTGCTTAGTTATGTACTATGTCTGTTTGTGGCAACAAGTGTTCGGTGCATCTGGCGATTTTTTGTTGTGTTTAAAATGAGTAATTTTCATTATCAGAGAATTTGTGTGAAGTTTTGTATCAAATTGGGAAAATCTTTAATGGATACATTTGAAATGTTAAAAACGGCATTTAGGAATGAAGCTTTAGGCCAGAGATCGAAACATATGAGTGGTGGAAACGTTTCAGAGATGGCCGAATTTCAATCAGCACTGATCCCTATTAAGAATGATCGTCAATATCGAAAATTACGAAAATGTTGCAAAAGTTCGTGAAGTCATCCGTTTTTGTTCAACTGTACAGTTCAACTGCTTTTGAACTGTTCATGAGATAGCTGAAGAAGTAAACATTTCAAAAACTGTCTGTCATGAGATTCTTATGCAAAATTTAGGCATGCATTTAGTGATCCCATAATTGAATAAATAACATTTTCAACTAACTTTCGGACAAGACGCAAGCGAGTGGAAAGTAAAAAGGTTTTTATTTAGCAACAATGCAGTGGCAACAGCGCATTCAGCGACAACCTTCCTCAGCAAGCAGCATGTGGCTTTAACAGTTCCTCTGTTGATTTTGTGGTTGAAAAATATGTTATTTGTATATTTATCGTTAAATATTTCGCGATATTTTGTGCAATATGGCCCCTACACACCCGATTAAAAAATCTAGTGAAGAATCAGAGAGAAAGAGGCGAGCAGTCGATCTTGAAACGAAGTTGCAAGTTCAGTGACAAAGCAATGATAAGGTCCTATCAGTGATTGGAAAGGCTACTTCCATCATGCATAGCTCACCTGAACCAAAAGCACATGCCTCTTAGTACTATGACCATAATCGCTAAGGCACTAAGTCTCTTCAACATGTTGAAGGAGAAAGCAGGACCTGATTATGACTACGAATTCAATGCTTCTTCCGGTTGCTTCATGAGATTCGAGCAGTGTTTTACGCTGCATAATATGAAAATGTATGATGAATCTACGATAAAGAGCCAAGAGACTATTTTTTCCCGGTGGCATAAATTAAGGGGATAATAAATCCCTCATTATTTTAAAGCCAGATACAAAACTCAGAGATCGAAATCTATAAGAGTTTCATGCTAAAGAGCTATCGGCGAGTCCAAGCATAAGTCATCACCTGGGTTGTACAACACTAGGATAACTTGTTGCCCTAGTGTTGTACGACCCAGGTCACTATCCTTAATATTTTCTCATAATGTAAAATGCAGCTCCTAGGAGATGTATTACTGTTTTACATTATGAAGACTTTCAATATCAATATTACTGTTTTACGTTATTACAGGTCTACCTACTCACTGATGAGACCTCAATAAAGGTTGAAACCAGTCTCGGTGGTGACCTCTCCTCATAATGTAAAACAGTAATACATCTCCTAGGAGCTGTGTTCTACATTATGAGAAAATATTAAGGATAGTGACAGAGCTTGCTCCACCTTTGCAATGAGTTTCCCTAGTGTTGTATTACCCAGGTGATGACTTACGCTTGGAATCGCCGATAGTTCTTCGGCATGAAACTCTTAGATTTCGATCTCAGAGTTTCGTTTATTTGCCAGGAAATATTTAATATGGATGAGACCTCCTTGTTTTGGAAAAAAATACCCGAGTGGACGATTCATTCACAAAAAACTAAAATCTATGCCTGGTTTCAAAGCTCTTAAAGACTGTGTTACGATTCTGTTGTGGGAGGGGTAATGTGGCTCGATATAAACTAAAACCATTTGTGATATGGCACAGTGAGAATCCACGAGCCTTCAAAAACATTAGGAAGCATACTCTTCCAGTTCATCAGTGGAGATATAAGAAGTCGTGGATGACTCAGAAATTGTTTGCAGATGTCTTAATCAACTGTTATGCAAGTGAAATGGAAAGCTATTGTGTGAAAGAAAATGTAGAATTTAAAATGTTATTAATTCTAGATACTGCTCCAGGTCATCCGTCTTATATCAGTGATCTTCACCAAGTTCAAGGTCATGTTTCTCTTTCCAAACACTACTTCATTGATCCATCCGATGATGGATCAAGGAGTTCTAATAGTGTTTAAGGTTATTATGTATGGAGAACTTTTTCACAAGTCATTTCTGCTGATGAAGGAAATGACCAGACTCTCATACAATTCTGGAAAGCATTCAATATTTATCATGCTATTAAAAATATGACTGTAGTTTGAGACGAAGTGATCTCTCAATGTATGAGTGGCATATGGAAAAAGACATTAAAAGGTTTGTGCACGAGTTTGGAAGTTTTGAAAAAAAAATGAAGACCTTTGTAAATTGAGTGAAGAAACAGTGGGCCTAGGAAACAACCTGAATCTCGAAGTGAATGATGACAACATAGTTCAACTCACTGGAAGTTCTCCTGAAGAGTTGACAACGAAGAATTGGCCGAAGTGGAGGCACAACATGTTGCAAAAGAGGAAGAACGAGAAAAGGAAAAGAAACAAGGAGAGGTAGTTAAACAATTCACAGTGAAAGGTCTTGCAGAAATGTTCTCTGCAGTTAGCGATGTTCTCAAAATGGTTGAAGACATGGACCCCAATGTTGAATGCTACTTAATAATAGGAAGGAAAGTATGTGATGATTTTGCTTGCTATAAACAAATTTATGATGAAAAGAAGAGGAGGAATAAGCAGAGCACATCGGACATTTTCATCAAAAAAAAATTACACTAGAAGAGCCGCAGCCTGGTCCTTCACATAGGGAAAGTAATGAAAATGTGATTGTGGAGGAAGATTTGGGTGATTATTCTCCTGCTTTATAGTGGCAGTAATGCACAGTACAATTTTATAATAAGGTTTAAAAATTAAAATGACATTATACTTATTATGTTAAGTCCCTAACCCCCTATAACTCTGTTGATTTAATGTATCAACTTACGTCCGAACCAACTCGCATCCTGCCTGATGGAATGGAACCCCGACATAAGTTGAGAGATGACTGTGTGTGTGTGTGTGTGTGTGTGTGTGTGTGTGTGTGTGTGTGTGTGTGTGTGTGTATGACAATGTTAGGTAATTGTGTTAATGACGAGAATGGTTATGGTTATTATGGAAATGATTATGAAGAGAGAACGATTCTGTGTTCGTCCAGTTTGGACCTATCAGACATGGAAAGATGTCTGCATAAGTAAGGAACTAGATAAGACCAGAGATTTACAATTTGTTGAACTGTGTCATGCAGACCACAGATGAGTATACAATAGAGCATGCAGGTAACTTACATCTATACATGAATGCTAGGAGTATTAGAAACAAAGAAGTAGAGTTGTTGTCTTAGTTAATATATTGGGAGACCTCATTAGAAGGCATTAGTGAGACCTAGCTATCAGAAGCTGACATACTAACTGGTATTGAGTGCAAAGGGCACAGTATTTTAGGAAGGATAGACAGGGTAGGAGAGGAGGGGATGTGCTGCTAATGATATCAAATGACTTCAATCCAGTTAGAGCTGAGACCTATGGCTGCAATACTAGTAACAGTTTTTCATGTGGCAGTGAGTGTGAAGCCATCTGGTATAAGATGGAGTCTAACAAGATTAAATACATAATGGGGTGTTGTTATAGACCTGGTGGATTGGTTGTTAGTGACGAAGAAATGTATCACCAAATAAATATGATGGGTGCAAAAAGAGTAATCATAAGGCGACTTTAATTATCTAAACATTAATTGGGTATGTGTGAAATTGCATGAGAAGAATGAAACTGAATTTATTGAGCTGTTGCAAGACAAATTCCTCAAGCAGCATGTGACAAGGAACTCATGGTCAAAGAATGTTATATCTGATCATAGTGTCAGAGAGGATTTGAGTAAGACGTAACTATTCTGGTGAGAGCAATCATGTGGTGCTCACTTGGGAAGTGGCTAAATTTATGAATGTTCCATTCAGAAAAGGTTACATGCTGAACTACAAAGCAGGAAATTATGACCACCTGAGGAAAATATGCTGGGTTCTGCACCATGATATCAGTCGTTGAATGGGAAGGATATTGACAGTGCATGGAAAGTGTTTAAGAAAATACTTAAATAATGTGATATCAGAATGTGTCCCTAGAGTTAGAAGAATAAATAGAGTAGGAGTGAAATGGATGTGTAATTTAAATAAGGAAGAAATTCATAAGAAAAAGATGATGTTGAAGGAATGCCTTGTGAATAAGGATGATGTCAGTTATTATGATAATTATAAGCATCAGGCCAGAAGAGCCACAACTTGTACGGAAAGCTAAGTCTGAGTATGAAAAGAAACTGGTCTGTTAGTTAACGACACTCAAAAGAATTCTATCTTTATGCTGCAGGTAAAAGAAAGAATGAATTTGAAAGAATAACTACTGAATGCAGATGGTATGTGGGAGACTGATGCAGAAGAGATTGTTCAACTAATGAGTAGCCATTTTGCTAAAAGCTATTGACCCGGTACATGCAACATTGAATTTACCACTACCTCTTCACTGTATGAGGAGGAGGAAGTACTAGAGCTGTTGCACATACTGAATAAGAATTCTGCAATAGGAACTGATGGGATATCAGCACAGATGCTAAAAGATTGTTCAGCTGAACTGGTTATTCCTTTGACCAGGCTTATAATTTGAATCTCAGAACAGTTAAGGTTCCACAGAAGTAGATAGAATCTCTACTTGGCAACAAACGGTACGGGTTTACTAAGGGAAGGTCATGTTTTAGCAACTTGCTCACATTCTGTAATAACGTTACCACTGATTTAGACAAGGGTAATGGATATACCATAATACTTTTGGATTTTGCTAACGCTTTTGACAGAATACAGTATGGAAGAGTGTAGCATAAATTGGAGAATATGGGATTGGATTGTAAACTATTGGCTTGGATAAAAGGATGGCTGACTGACAGATTTCAAAAAGTTGTATATAGTTTGGGAATCTGCAAGATTCCAGGTAACCAGTGATGTGCCTTAAGAATCAGTCCTTAGTCCATTGTTACTCAATCTGTACATTAACGACATTTGGAAGGATTGACATGCAGCATATAGCTATTTGCTGCTAATGCAAAGATAGGATAATCTGGAATGCCGCTTATATGCAGTACTTGCAGAGTGATTTGAATAGACTAATCGCTTTGGTGTGATTAGATATCTAGTGTCATATTATATTGGTAGGATTATGCTATAAGAAACTGATCATACTAGGAATCTTGGTGTTTTAGTAGACAAGAAGTTACAACTCAGAGAATAATTGCAATGCTGAAATGAATCTTGAGATGTAGTGATAAGGAGGTCATTTTGCCTCTTTACATGGCCTTGATAAGACCTCACTTGTATTATTGCATGCAGGTCTGGTTTCCAGGTTTCTGTGGTAATTCTGATACAGACACTAGCAAACAGGAGAAAGAGGAGTGATATGATTGAGAGGTACAAACCTCTGAAAGGGTTATACAGAATTTTTCAGTAAATAAATGGAATTTTTCATTTTATGGAGGGTGGGGAAAGGACACAAGGTCATCCTTGGAAGTTGAGAATGAATACTGTCAAGAAGGGGTCAAGGGCTATATTCTATATTTTTCTCTTAGAGTGGTGTGTGATTGGAATGAATTGCTGTTGTGTGTGTGTGTGTGTAAGTAGTGTGAATGAAATCAATAACAAGTATGACAGCTGGTGTGAATAGTATGACCTCCTTTGATGAGTTCCTGACTCCCTGGAACTCCCATTAATAAATAAATATATATTTATTTATTTGTTGTTTGCAAGAAATTGGTTATTTGCAATTTAAAAGTAGCTCTTAGTTGACTTAAATGATTGAGAATGTAAATTGCTCAAAGTAGAGTATTACCATAATAGTAGTAGGACACAATATCACTAATTCTTTCCAATGATTATTAAATAATTATTATAGATTTCTTTCTGACTAAAATCAGTATGGGAATTAGCCAAGGGTATTGAAATGAATACAGTTGAGCCTCACTGTAATCTAGGGCACAGTGCTATTCTAAAGAAAATTCATAGTGAATCCACTATAATCTGTAATGGGAGTCAACTGTAGAAGGCTGTTCTGCAGTATGAGTAGGTCACTTGATGACAGTTTACAAGGTGCGAAACTTTATCAGTCCTTAAAGCATGCAATTTGATATTCTTTCAAGAGGAATAAGATGAAATTAATGAAACCGCATAAATACTTAATACATTGTTATATGATTTGTGTGTAATCATCTATGAGTTATTTTTTATTATTATTATTACCACCCCAAGACCTCAAGAAGTCAAAGACTCATCTTGGAGGTCCTTTTATCACACACACAGCTCATCATACCGTGTCTTAAACACACTCCAACTCCTTGCAGACACCACACTCTCAGGCAAGGCATTCCAATCATTTACAACTCTGCACGAAAAAAAACTGCCTCTCTCTCCCCTACTTACACCCTCTTTATACAGTTTCCAAGGATGACCTCTGGTTCTCCCCCTATCTCCAACTATTTTATGTAGAACTTCTCCAGTTGATCCTATAACAACCCCTTACTAACTTGTAGGTCTCTATCATATCTCTCCCTCTTCCTCCAGACTCTGTAAATTACATCTTCTCAATCTTTCCTCATACTTGACATTCCAGAGGTCAGAAACTGCCTTAGTCAGTCGCCTTTGGACCTAACATCTCTTCATCCTTCTAAAAACCAGGTGACCAAATCTGGGCATAATAGTCCATGTGTGGTCTAATCAAAGCTTTATACAATGGAACAAGAATCTCCCTACTTCTACATGTCAGTGTCCTCTGCATCATTCCCAGAAGCCTTTGTGTTGTCTTCACAATTTTGGCTATGTGTCCCCTAAATTTCAATCCTTATCCACTATCACCCCCCAGATCTCTTATTTCCTCTACCTCCAACAATATATCCTCACCAAGCATAAATTCTGCATCCTATCTTTGTTTTCCAAATTTTAAAACCTTACATTTTGCAACATTGAACTCTCACATCCCCATTTCCGTGCCCAATCACTCAATTTATTCAAGTCTTCTTGTAAGGCCACAACATCTTCACTACTCTTCATGGTTCGTCCCAACTTTGCATCATCTGCAAACAACTGAATATCTTCATCCAAATCTTCACCAATATCATTAACATACAAGTTAAACAGTAATGGCCCTAAAACAGACCCCTGAGGCACTCCACTAGTGACTTTCCTTTTCCTGGATATCGCTCCCCAAAACACAACTTGTTGATACCTATCAGATAGCCAGTCTCCAATCCAATGCACTAATCTAATATCCAATCCCATCTGCTCTAGTTTGACTGTCAACTTATCATGAGGTACTCTATCAAAAGCCTTTGCGAAATCCAAGTATATTACTGTGTATTCTTCTTCTCTGTCCAAGGAAGCAGTCACTTTATTGTAATAAGTAAGTAGATTACTAAAACATGACCTCCCTTTAGCAAATATCCATGCTGTCCATCAATGATAATACCATTGTTGTCAACCCAACTCTGGATCCTAGTTCTCACAAGCTTCTCCAACAACTTAACCACAACACCTGACACACAGATAGGCCTATAGTTTGATGCTTGAGTTCGATTTATACTGCATTTTAAATAAACCTGTGTAATTCAATACCCTTATAAGTTGGCCACATTTTTATGGAACTCTTTGTGAAAACAATGCATGTTTGACCAGTTTACATAGGTTCACATAATTAATTACATTTATAAAAATAATCACTTGTTTGATGAATCAGACTTCATATTAGATATGAAAATAAAATATTTCATTTATGTGATCTAATTTAACAATTCAAATAATGATTAATGCATTTGTTATTTATGATCAGAAAGTGATTCATATAATCAGAGCATTTTAAATTGGTCAGCACTATTTTATATACAATAGAAATATGAAGATGTGAAAAAAATATTTGAACCAAAAAAAAAAAAAAAAAAAAATGCTACTCTCTATGTTAATGGTACCAAGCATGATCGATTCCTTTATCTGAATACATGTGAATAAATGCTCCTAAAAATGTTTATCCTATTGAACTTTGACCTTCTATAGTGTGGAAGTATAAATTATTCATATTTATCACTGATTAGTATTTTTTTGTATATTTCAGATTGAAAATTTACTTTTAAGTGCCCAGGGTACAATTAAGTTATGTGATTTTGGTAGTGCCACAACAAAAACTTACACGCCTGATGCCTCTTGGACAGCCATCCAAAGAAGCCTTATAGAAGATGAAGTATGTAACTTTGAATAAAAATTATATATTTGAGTTTTATAATATGGCTGTCTTACTTTACTAATAATTTCTATATATATATAATTTTTTTTTTTCAGAATTCATTTTATTCGGTAGGAATATCATGAGCAAGCTATGAACCTCGGCATCAGTCATTAAAGCTTGTTCATATATATATATATTCATTTGAAAATTTACTCGGTTTGATAACATATTTAATAATATTGAATGACTTGAACCGAGGTTAAAATATAAACTTTATTTGCATTACTAGTTTCGTCTAAGACTAGACTTCTTCAGGTGCATAACCAATAAATACCATCAAAACTGAAAAGGAACTGGTAGTTTAAAAAACAAAACTAAGAGACATCAAACAAACTGTAGAGATTTCAGCTTACAGTTTCAAAAAGAACAAACTGGTTGTATTATTTTGCACATGCGTGCGTATGAAATCTTGAGCACGCTAATATTAAATAGTAGAGCTGTGAGAATCTGGTAGGCTGTAGCTTAGATTGTTATTAATATGGATGGGGTCGAGTATTATTTCCTCAGATTCTATAATTTTTCTCTCTATCTCGTCACAACCGTGGTGAATATTGTCAATTCTATCCCAGAGTACCTGATGTTGAAGATTTTCTTCATTCGAATTAGCTGAAAATAGAACATGGCTAGACAAGGCACTGGCACGAGTTTTGCTGTAGTTGATGTCTCGTTGATGTTCTTCTAAAACGTAGTTTGACTGATTTCTCCCTTCTGTCCGAAGTATGGTTTACCACACTCACAAATAATCTTATAAACACCAGGATATTTGAGATTATTGTGTTTAGTTTTAAGGCAACTTAAGATTGAACGTAGTTTTGGAAGGGATGTGAGAACATCTTGATGTTATATATATATATATATATATATATATATATATATATATATATATATTGGGTTACTTAATTCTGTATTAAAACTACTTCAATTCTGCAGATAATATTCTGTTTTCACTTTTGTCTGTTGTGTGTAGGGAGAGAGGAGAAATGGTTGCAATTTGTAAATACCTGCATCTAAAGATTTTTTTTTTCTTTGTTCAGTCATCGTGTACGATTCATCTGAGATAAAGAACAAACAAAAGTAAACAAGATAACGAAATATTTGATTAGGAATAGTATTTAGGGCATTCTCAATGAGATCACTTGTTGAGCATGGTACAGCATGGTTCAGTTATAGGACTATCAATAATGATAAACTTGCTTACTTTTTATGAAGAGGCCATGAGAGAAATAGATTATGGTATTGACTCTGGCATAGTTTACTTTAATTTCAGCAAAGATTTTGATTCATCATATGAATCTGCTAATTAAAGTTTACCAAAATTAACATTGATGATTACTTAGTAAAACTGATAAGAAATTAGTTGACAGGAAGAAGCACATTCAGAGGGGATGAGGCTTCTAAGCATCTGATTGTTAGGAGTAGAGTATCCCAGGATGCAATTCCAAGGACCATTTGTTTAATACATCTTCAGTGAGTTAGATTTCAAATATTAAGAATAAAATTTTTCTTCAGATGACTTTAGTTCTTTTTAGAATGACCTGAAAGAAAAGCTGGACAGGTAGAAAAGAAAGCAAGACAACATGGACAGATGTAAGTGTATATGATTTGACAAGAAGGCATTACCAATTGGGCAGGCTTTGGGTTTGATGGATTGATTGATTTCTAGATATAAAGAGAATTTATAATCAAATATGTTTGCATGAATTAATTCTTTGTAAAAAGTTAAAAACATCATGCAGTTTGTCTGAGTTTGATATCATCTTCCTGAGTGACTTGGCCAGATAAGTAAACATTTCATTCCTCTCTCATGTGAAGTGCAGACATTCCACCAGAATGTGACAAATGATGAGACATATGTTGCATTTTTTGCACATAGGTGGGTCATCAGCCCTCAGTAAATAAGAATGTGTAAGATGACAGTGATGTATGCAGAACCTAGCAAGAACAGCTTCCTCTCTTCTGTTTCTACTTTGACTAGACTTTCAGTACTTAATTTCAGGCTTAATCTCATGTGATTTGTTTGTCAGTACTTTCTGCCATTGAATAATTTACTTTGATTTTATAAGCTGTCTGAAGTCTGTATACAGAACAGTACATCAAAAAAAAAAAAGTATAAGCTGGTCAAGCATCTGCCATCTCATTTCCCTTAAAATCAGTGTGGCTGGTAATCCAGCACAACCGAATGTTAAAATTGAAGGTCTTCATTTCATATAACAGTCATAAAACTATGTTGAGTGAGGTGGAGGTGAACAGAATGAAATATCTATTTGGTTGTTGATATGGACCTGGTAATGTGGAGGACAGTGAGAAGGAAATATATAGTCAAATCAGTCTAGCTACTAAGGAAAGGGTAATCACAATGGGTGATTTTAATTATAATATAGACTGGAATGATGAGACAGCATCTGGGGTGGGGAAAAGAGAATGAATTTCTTGAGTTTTTCAGGGACAACTATCTTAGGCAGTACATAACGGAGGGTACACGTGGATCAAAGGTCTTGGATTTGATTATCTCATCAGAGGATATTATTGTAAATGAGGTATTTAATCTCCTTTCAATTGGTGAGAGTGACCATGAGGTGATTACTTGGTTGGTAGCCAGTCATATAAGGACATCTGTGAGAAAAGGATATATTGGAAACTATAAGGCTGGTGATTATGACAAGCTCAGTAGAGAGCTTGCAGCTATATCATGGAATGAAGAATTGGAAGGAAAGGAGATCAGTACTGCTTGGGACCTGTTCAGTAACTGTATAGCAGAGGCAGCGTCTGAATGCATTCCAAAGAGTCAAGATGTCGAATAAGGTGTGTGTGTGAAATGGATGAATGAAGAGGTGAAGCATGCAGTTTAGAAGAAGGCATTGTGGAGGCAGCAGAAGCTGAGTGGTGATAATAGTCAGTTGCACGAAGAGTACAAGGAGCAAGCAAGAGAGATAACTCACTTGGTAAGGGTAGCAAAAGTGCAGTTAGTTAATGAGGCCAAAAGGAATTCTAGGGAGGTTTTTTTTTTTTTTTCCCCAATTCATGACCAATAGAAGAAAGAATAATATGGAAGGATGTTACTAGTTGGAGAGAATAGTACAATAACTACTGGGGAGGATATAGTGGAGATGCTAAATAAGCAGTTCAAAAGGTATTTCACCTCATGTAAGTAACATCATGCAGAACTTGAGAGCAGTGGAAAGGATAGTGAGTGGGCAGGATATATGAGGAATTAAGTAAACTTGATGTCTATAAATCCTTGTTAGGACTCGATGTGTGTGTTTGTCTTGAGGTAATGTTCCAGGGATTTAACAACAACTTTAACTTATTTCTTTAATTTGAGTCTTAGATATAACCAATGTCCAAAGGAGCAGAAAGAGGGCAAAATTGCTGTTTCATAAAAGGGGTGATAAGACTAAGGCTCAAAATTATAAATCATCACTGTTTATCTGGAGCTGTGGTAAAGGTATTAGAGAGGCTACTGAGAACCAGGGTTCAGAATTGGGTTGATGACAACAACATTCTCTTTAATGGTCAGCATGGGTTTGCTGAAGGAAGGTTGCGTTTTAGCAATTTACTTACTATGACAAGGTGACAAGTGCATTGGACAAAAGATTCTGATTTGGGTTGATGACAACAACATTCTCTTTAATGGTCAGCATGGGTTTGCTGAAGGAAGGTTGCATTTTAGAAATTTACTTACTATACAAGGTGACAGGTGCATTGGACAAAGGGGGGAATTGTATACAGAGGTATGTTTAGATTTTTGCTAAAGCCTTTGATAGATTGCCACTTTACAAGCTATAATTAAACTGGAACAGATAGGGTTAGATAGTAGATTATTGCATTGGATTGGTGATTGACTGTCTGATAGGTATCAGCAAGTTGTGTATGGGGGAGTGCTATCCTGGAGGAGGAAGGTCACCAGTGGTGTGTGTGCCCAAGGGTCTGTTTGTCCATTGTTGTTTAATTTGTATGTAAATTATATTGGGAAGGACTTGAATGGTAATATACAGTTGTTTGCAGACGATGCAAAGTTGGGAACTGTGAAAAGTACAATTGATGTATGTTATAGCTTACAAGTGGAATTAAATAGATTTTATGAAGAAAATGAATGGGGCTAGCTCAACATAGCAAAGTGTAAGGTTTCCAAGTTTGGGAAGCACAGATGAGATGCAGATTATAATATTGATGAGGATATCTTGGAGGAGATGATGAATCTGGGGTGTTGGGGGATAAGGACCTGAAATTTCAGGGACATTTTCTTAAAATTATGAGGACAGCACATCTCATTATGGGAATGATGATGCAGAACACACTAACATGTAGGAGTAAGGATGTTATGAGTCTGTTGTATAAGGCTTTGATCAGACTACATATTGCTGTGTGTAGATTTGGTCACTGGGTTTTCAAAAGGATGAAGAGATGTTGGAATGAATTCAGACCAAAATCACTAAGGTGAATTTTGGTCTCTGGAATGTAAATCACAGAGTTTAGGATGAGGGGGTGGGGAGCATGATCGAGACATAAGTTGGTAAGAAATTTTTAATGGATTAATGTGGATCAAATTTTTCATGGAATGGGTGAATACAGGGAAAGAACAAGAGTCTATCCTTGGAAGCTGTATAAGGAGGGTGTGAACAAGGAAGTGAGAAATCGGTTTTTGGCATGGAGAGTTATGGGTAGTTGGAATGCATTGCCTGGAAGTGTAGTGAGTGTGGAGACAGTGAATGCATTCAAGTCATGGTATGATGAACTGTGTGTGAGATAGAGGACTACCTGCTGTGAGTCATTGACTCCATGGAGATCTAATAATAATAAATCCTCACAAAGCACTGGATGTGGATTATACACAAGAGACAAGATGGCCTGTAAAGCTTAGTGAGCCTGTATAAATTGTACACTTTTGGTAGTGTTTTTCTTTTATATGCACAAGTTGAATGGCATGCAACTCTATAATTACTGCAATCTTATGGGATCTGCTGGAATATAGTAGGAAACACAGCAGCACAGTTAACAAAGGTCTCAGAACTTGAACCATCTGTATAGATGGAAAGGAAATCAGAGTGTACTGTACCATGTGTTTTAAATAACTGCATGTAGATGGTGGAGTATGAGACTTCCTAAATAGGCACAATGAGAGGTTGCAAGATGGAATGCACACCTGACATGGAGGAATGCTGTTATGTTTTGTGCATGTAATATTATCACATTCATGCCAATATCTTGTATTATCTCTTTAATGTATATCAGGCACAGGTGGTAGAACAATGACAGGAAGTTTGGGCATATTCATATTTCTGACATTTAACACGTTCGCTGCCACGCTACTTCGGCATAGTCTGTTCCCATATGCCCCAGCAATTTCACTTCTTCAAGGTTAGTACGGTACTCTCGTTGCCGATGGTCAGCGTCATACGAGCATACTCGTAGTTGGCTTGTGCAGAGCATATGCCATCTATGAGAATACACAGTTTTGATGCTAGCTCCACAAGCCAAGCATTTTCACTTCTTCAAGGTCAGTACGGTAATCTCGTTGCTGGCGGTACTCGTAGTTGGCAGCGAAAGTGTTAAAACATCTCAGTGGGTTAGGGATGTATAGTCTAACAGGGCAGTTGCAACACCTTGCATTTACAGATGTTGGAAGTTTAGTTGTATCAAAAGTAAGGATGATGTTCCTGATCGGAACCAGGTGACCTTCTCTATGTATCAGGATGCGTAATGATTAGTACAGATAGCTCTTGCCATTATTTATACAGAGCAGTATTTTGTCTTAAATAAGATACATATTTGACTGCCACTGTGAAGTGCAACAATATAACATTTTAACCTTTGCAAAAACACTGTCTTGTTCAGGACTTCAGTGTCTCGACACTCTAATCCTGAACTTGTTTAGAAGAGAGGAAAGTAGAGAGGGAAATCAGTGTACTACTTTCAACAGAATTAAACATTTGACTCATACAAGAGTATTAATTATTTGCT
Source organism: Typopeltis vanoorti (assembly GCF_054136105.1). NCBI lineage: Eukaryota > Metazoa > Arthropoda > Arachnida > Uropygi > Thelyphonidae > Typopeltis > Typopeltis vanoorti. Next base: position 35,490,632 of record NC_143550.1, on the reverse strand, counting down.
ATTTATTCAACATGTAGCAGAAGGCAGCTCAGAACACATATATGTACTGACATAAAAGTTAGATGCAACACTTGGTGAAAACTATAAATTAATAAGCTTCCGGGTCATGAAAGATCCTGATGACCTCCATTATTTTGAAAAAACTGAGGTTAATGTATTTAAGTTACTTGTTTGTTTGAGTACATGCTTTTATCTTCCTCCTTTGGAAAGAGTTGAATACAGGCTTGATTCCTTGCTGTGGGGGGGTTGATGCCAGTTGAGTGTGAAAGAGTGTAGAAGTAATTTTGGATTTGGAATTACTTCTGGAGCAAATGCTTTGAGCACAATTTGGAAAGGGGATATTAATAGGATCACCAGAACTTCATGGTGTACAGACCGCTTATTCCTTCTGATATGTTTCTGATTTAAGGGGAGAGTTCTCTCAACATTTTTGCAATGTTCTGCTCGAAAATTTCTGTTGAGCAATCAGTTTGTCAAAAGAAATATGAAGTTAGTAATACATTTTGCAAACTCCCAGTCCTCTTCAAAGATTAGTGTGGCCATTTAAGTAGTCATAAAAATGTAGCCTTGTAGCATAAAAATCTTTATGCTACAAGGCTATCTTTATCACAATGTTTGAAAATCATTATTAGTTTATCAGTCATTCATTGGATGTATGTTAGAGTTATGGCTCCTCTGTAATTCTGGTTGTTCTGTTTTCAAGCTTCTCTGGAAAGATTTTTTTTCATAGTTTTCTGATCATAACCATTTTGTGATAATGTTGCACCAAGAAGGCTTTAGTTCTGGTTTCACTTCACTTCATCACCTGAAATGTTTTTATACTCTGCTACATAGAATGAATGCTCATAGTAACACTGCATAAACTTGGAGGTATAGGACAAATAACATACATTAAAGTAAGGTCCCTGAGGTACTTTTTTTTGTGAAAAATTCTGAATAGATAAAACCATCACAATATGTATAATAAATGACCAGAGAAATATTTTCCTTATTCCCAAATGCTCTCTCTTCATTTCAGTCTGCGTTACGTAATTAAAATCATTCATAATGATTACCCTTCCTTTGTTCACTAACCCAAGTTGCTTATGCATTTCTTCATCACCACCCTCCACATTCCCTGGCATTTGGCAACATCCAACTAAATTAAAATTAAAAGAAGCACATGTATTAACCACTGTGAAAATTATTTAATTGTAAAGATGATGTCCTAAGTATCTTTGGACATCATCAGTACAGTAGTTTAAAAACAATAATAGGAATAACATACAGTTAGGGCGCATGATTACAATAGAATCTCATTAAATGTGCGTAACGTGTTACAAAAAAAAAAAAAATTAAAATTCTTCTTCTGCAGCTACTCCCACTTAAGTGGGGTCACCGTTGATAATGAGTCTCCTCCACACCTTCCTGTCTTGGGCTGTCACCACATCCAAGTTCTTCATCCTCAAGTCCTCTTCTACCAGCTCCCTCCATCTCTTCTTTGGCCGCCCATGCTTCCGCCTTCCTTGCACATCCATCTGCATGACCCTTCTTCCCACATATTCGTCCTCCCTCCTCATCACATGACCAAACCATCTCAACCTTGCCTCCTGTATTTTTGCTCCTAAGTTCGTAACTTTCACTGTTCCCCAGACATAGTCATTTCTCAGACGATCCTTTCTGGTCACACCACACATCCACCTAAGCATTCTCATCTCTGCTACTTCCATCCTACTGATGTTATTTTTCCTCAGGGCCACAGTTTCTATAGCATATGTCATAGCTGGCCTCACTACTGTCCTATAGATTTTGCCTTTAGGATTGATCGGCACTCTCTTATCGCATAACACTCCAGCCACCTCCCTCCAGTTCCTCCAACCCGCTTGTATCCTGCATCCCACTTCCTTCTCAGCTCCTCCATCTTCTTCCATTGTTGAACCTAAGTATCTAAAGTCTCTCGCCTTCCTGATGATATTTCTTTCCAGCTCCAGATCTGTCTCCTGGCTGCCACCCACTGTGCAACACATATACTCTGTCTTACTTCTGCTCAGTCTCATACCTCTCTCTTCCAATACTTTTTTCCATCTTTCCAATTTAGTTCCTGCTTCTTCTCTTGAATCCGCACACAGCATGATGTCATCTGCATACAACATTGTCCAAGGCACATCTTCTCTCACCTCCTCTGTTACCACCTCCATCACAATATTAAACAGAAACGGACTTAATGCTGACTCTTGATGCAAGCCAACTGTTACTTGAAAACTTTCTGTCTGTCCCAGACAGGTCCGAACACTTGTCTTCACATTTCTGTACATTTCCCCCACCAACCTGACATATTTCTCTGGAACCGTCTTCTCCCTCAGACACCTTCAGACTTCTTGCCTTGGCCCTCTATTGTATGCTTTCTCCAGATCAATAAATGCCAGATGTAGCTCCTGTTGTTTCTCTTGAAACTTTTCCATCATCTGCCATAACCCAAAGATAGCATCTGTTGTTGATCTACCAGGCATGAAGCCAAATTGTTCCTTTGCAGTCTCCACCTCCTTCTTCAATCTACCATCAAGAACCCTTTCTAGGATTTTCATTGTGTGGGACATCAACTTTATTCCTCTGTAATTTTCACAGTCTTGTGCATCCCCTTTACCCTTGTAGATGGGGACAAGAGTACTCTCCCTCCATTCCTTGGGTATATTTTCCTGTTGGCCAACTTTCATGAACAGGTCCCACAGCAGGTCAATTCCCTCTTTCCCCAGTGCTTTCCATGCCTCCACTGGAATTCTGTCGGGGGCCCACTGATTTTCCATTCCTCATCCTCTTCATGGGCTCCGTCACTTCCACTCTACTGATGTTCTGCACCATCCTCAGAAGGCTACCCATCTTCTCTGTGAGTCCTTGCATTTTCCTCATTCAAAAGTCCCTCAAAGTATATTTTCCATCTGTTTCTTATGTCCACATCCCTCCATAATACTCTTCCTTCAGCATCTTTGATCTGCCTCACATGTAAGATGTCCTTTGCTGCTTAATTTCTACATTTTGCCAGTTGGTAAATTTTTCTCTGTCCTTTGTTTCTAATTGATCATACAGATCTTGATATGCCATGGCCTTCGCCTGTGCCACAACTCTCTTGGCTTCTTGCTTTCTCTCTCTGTACACCTCTCAGTCCTCTTCCACTCTTGACTCATCCCACTTCTGCTTTGCCTTCCTCTTAGCTGTCACTGCCACTTGTACATTATTATTCCACCACCAACCCTCCTTCTGCTCTCTAATCTTTCCAGATGTCTCGCCAAGCACCTTGATTGCACAGCTCAGGATTACTTTTGAATTATGTTTCCACCAATCTTGTACACTTTCCAGTCCATCTGGAATCCTCTCTAATACCCTCTCCCTAAAACAATTCCTCGCACTCTCCTCTTTTAAGCGAAGCCACTTAATTGTCTTCATCCCATGGCATCCAGAGGTTTTTATCTTCGATCTTATTTTAAAGTCTGCGCACAGCAGTCGGTGTTGCTGTGCTACTTGATCTGTTGGAATTACTTTACAATTTGTCACAACCTTAAAATGTTTACTTCTAGTCAAAATGTAGTCAATTTGTGAACTTGTTACCACTCCTAAATGTTATCAAATGTTCTTCCCTCTTGTAGAAAAACGAGTTCACAATTGCCAGATCAAACGCTACTGCAAAGTCCACAACCCTCTCTCCTTCCTGGTTCATCATTCCCACTCCGTGGCCACCATGCACCCTTTCACGGTCTCTATTCTGTCTCCCTATGTGTCCATTCAAGTCTCCTCTGACAATCACCATCTCATTTTCTTCCAGTTTCCTCATTTCTTCATTTAACATGTTCCAGAACTCATCTTTCTCCTCTGCTGTACAACCAACTTGCGGGGCATATACACATAATACGACCACCCACTCTTCTCCCAGACCCAATTTCATTCGCTTGATCCTGTCGTTCCTTCTACCCATTTCCAGTACTTCGCCCTTCATTCTGCCACGCACCACAATTCCTACACCATTTCTTCCCTCGTTATTCGCTCCAGAGTAGAACAATTTATATCCATCTCCCAGTTCCTTTGCCTTTTCCCCCTTCCACCTTGTCTCCTGCACACATAAAATGTCAAACTTCCTCTTCATGTCTGCCACCTCTCTTACCCTTCCAGTCATGCTTCCAACATTCAGTGTTCCTACTCGCAACATCCTCTCCACCTGTTGGGCTCGCTTCTTTAACCGCACCCGCCCTTGATGCAGTAGCCCTCGTCCACTTCTCGCAGCTGTAGGGCGATGTGGCTGCACGTCGCTTAAGGGGTATGCCCTAGCCCTTATATCATTTTCTCTTTGACTCATATCATAGTTTGAGCTGGCATTGAAGTTTTATGACCGGATGCCCTTCCTGACATCAACCATCGCCATTTATCCGGGGTTGGGACTGGCACCTATTGAGGCTAGCTTGCCTCCTTTCGTGGCTGCATAAGAAGCATATATAAAATAAAATAATTATTTAACACTATTTTGTATGACAATTTCCCATACTTTAGGAATAATAAGAACGTCGTTGTGGTTTAAGTTTGGTCTATGTAGTAGGGCTTCAGAACTTTCTTTGTATAAACATTCATGTAAAAGTTTAGACTTTTCTGAATGGATCCTGTGGTTTGGATTTTCAATTCCGTGTTGAGAGAGGCCAGATTTTTGCGGTTTAAAAAGACGAATGTGGTCTTGATGTTCTGAGATGCGTTTCTGAACAGACCTACCTGTCTGTCCAAAGTAAGACAATTTGCATGAGTATGGAATTTCATAAACGGCAGCAACATCAAAGGTGAGAGTTTGTCCTTAGGAGAAGGTAACAAGTTGTAAATTTGGTTGATAAGTTTGTAAGAAGTGGCAAAATTGTATTTCTTCATAATTCATAAATCACTAGTTTCCAGAGCGCACAAATTCTGCTCCTCTGAAGAATCTTTAAACCAGGAATTAGAAGTAATCAAAAATACAGCCATCCTAAATGGATATAATCCGAAAACAACTCAATAAACATCAGTCACATTCGTCTTTTTAAACTGCAGAAATCTGGCCTCTCTCAACACGGAATTGAAAATCCAAACCATTGGATCCATTGGGAAAAGTCTAAACTTTTACATAGATCTTTAATATTTGTATAAACATGAACGTTTATACAAAGAAAGTTCTGAAGCCCTACTACACAGACCAAACTTAAACCGCAACAACGTTCTTACTATTCCTAAAGTATGGGAAATTGTCATACAAAATTGTGTTAAATAATTTTTTTTTTTTTTTTTTGTAATACGTTATGTATGTTTAATGAGATTCTATTGTAATCATGTGCCCTAACTGTATGTTATTCCTATTATTGTTTTAAACTACTGTATTGATAATGTCCTAAGATACTTAGGATGAAATATTTACAATTAAATAATTTTCACTGTGGTTAATACGTGTGTTTCTTTTAATTATGATCGCACCACAGGTTTCGTTATTTAAAAAAAAAAAAAAAAAAAAATCCAACTAAATATCTCTTCCTGTCAACCTCCACCCCCACTCCATACTGCCTCAAAACTTGCTGCTGCTGTTTCCTTCTTGCATTTCTACCTTATGTGAACATAATTCCCCTGCTATCATGGGTAGTACTCCTTCTCCCACCTTTTCCTTTCTGTCCTCACAAAAAATATTATACCTCTCCATTGTTATTCTCATTAGGATATCATTTTCATCCAGTCAAGTTTCACTTATTTCAACAATATTTGGACAAATAAACTCAATCAGGGAAAAAATTTCATCTCTTTTGTTTGTGATATTCCTGGCATTTTGTAAATAAACACCACAGATAGCTTTTAGGTCTATAATCAGTTTTACTTATGCCACTTGTTGGTTGTGGTTTCCCCATCATACCTGCTCATGCCCAATCATGTTTATCACCACTTACTCTATTTGTCTTCAGGCTCAACTCCTCCACATCCCAGACCATTCCATTCATTTTGCTGATCATTACTTATGCTATGTCATCCTATCCACCCGCGACTCCTGCCATTTCCCTGTTTGCATTCCCTTTTTGTCATCATCATCTCTCACACTACTCCTGTTACCATTAACAAGCAATTCACTCATCTGTTCCTCCCTCTCGCTTCTGATCTTTTGCTTGCATCATTCATTGCACTTACTTCTAGCAACAGTTCCTCCAGGCACCTCACACCAAAGCCATTCAACTGCATTTCTCACTTTTGTACAAATCTGTTCTTTCCTTAAATATGTGCCACACATCTTCAAACTGCACTCCCTTCTTCTCACATAGCTCTGCAAACATATCATTCATGATTCTCACTCTCTCTTCTCTCCTTTAATTCTCTCATTGTGACTTGGCAACATGCTTGACAACCTTTCCTACCACACTGTTATCTTTCACTCTCTCAGTAATCCTATCTATTCTTATCCATAATTTTGACAATAGAGGAAATGTCTGTGGAAAGCATTTTTCTTAGCTGAATAATATAATTCACAAAGGACCGTAGTAGCAAACATCTCTCACAGAAATCTTCTGCTTAGTCCTTGAAAATCAATTAATAATCAAAATAATTATTATATAGCCATAAATTGTAGCAACTGTTCTGGTAATTGGCCAGTTACTTTTTGGCTACTCTGTATATAATGAAAGCAACCATTTGTTAACAGGTGGTTAATACATGGTTAATCATTTCCATGTCGATTTTGAGGTATAAAATTAAAAGCATTTTTATTTATTTACAGAAGAAAAATTGTTGATTATGTATTATAGTTTAATACTTAGGAAGTTTTCAATACTATTAAAACACAGTCCTGTCTTATTACCTGCAAGATAAATCCATAGATTCACTCCCTCTCTTATCCTTTCAAGATCAGTTTTCCTTTCTTGGACTAATTTTCTCATTCAGTTTATCTGGGCCTAAATATATGCATCAGTAGCCTCCTCTGCATCTAAAAAACTTGGTAAATTTTTTCATTCGAAAACTATTCTTTTCTTCTGCTTAACTCCTAACGCTTTAAATCCGATCAAAATTAGAATATTGTTCTTATATTTGGGATGGTATACCCAAAGAATTCTTGATTGCATATAGAAAAAGGACAATCCGCCTAATAGGTGACTCCATCCTCACAGACTCCCTCCATTCACTTTCCCATAGGTTCTCTGTTTTTGTAGTAGGCCTTTTAATAGGTACTTTCATGGACATTGCTTCACTGAACTGGGCACTGTCATTTCTTCTGCTTTCCTCTAGTCATCATACACAATCCAACTCTGAACTTATCAAACCAATCTTTGACTGTCTTCCTTCATTCCATCTATCACTGTTCTTTGGAATAGCCTTTTCCAATAAGTACAGCCTTCTAACTTTTCAAGATACTTGTCAGATTACTTTCTCCTTACCCAATTACCACTGTTGTGTTTGTAGGTCTTGTGACCTCTTGTGTGTGATCAGTACAAATAAATAAATAAAATAATGTAAAATATATATCTACACACACACACACACACACACACACACACACACGTGTGTATATATGCATGCACGTGTGTGTGTATGTGCATACATTATATATATATATATATTTTAGTTTTTCATTATGTGTATTTATACCTAATTACACACACACACACACACACTGTTACCATGAATAATGTTACAACTTCTGCACACCATCGCACACTGTCCCTCGTTCCTTTAGTGGTATTGCACACAGCCAACATTTGCGTGTTTATCATTTGAGAGAAAGAGAGAGAGAATTATTTAGTTGTACGGGTTAACGTGTTTATCATTTAAGAGAGAGAGAGAATTAGCTAGTTGTATGGGTTAACATGCAGTGGAAAGATTATGAGAACCACATAGCTGTAATAACATTTCACAAGGTTGGAATGCAGCCGCCTGTTATTTTCAACATGCTATAGAAACACTTGGGATCAGTAGGATGCTTGTGTATCTGACTGCTGAACATGTCGACCACACTTTTCTAAGGATGCAACAGCTTGTGAGGGCTGTGAAGGCATCAACAAACACAGATGAGAAGAATTTTTCACAATTGACAAGTTGTTTAACTGCCATAAAGATGGAGTATATGTCCCAAATGGTCGCACAGCATGTGCCATAGCATCAAGGATTCAGAGGTCATCACCCTACATCACTGATGTGGGGTGATGACCTCCGAATGGGAGGCGACGTATCAAGGGGATAGCCAAGTTGTATTTCTGCAAGAAAGGGTCAAAACCTCTGCCAAAGTGTATTAACACCATGCTGGAACCTGTGGTACAGTTCTCTGACAACATCTTAATTCGTGGTAGGCAATGCACATTCCAACTGGATTCAGCCCTGCACACACACACAAGGCAAGGACCACACAACAGTAGTTGGAGGCAAACATGCCCAACCACATATCACCATCTGATTGACTCTCTGGAAGTCCCGATCTGAATCCATTGGATTTCAAATTGTGGTTGGTGCTTGAGAGAATAGCCTACAAGAAACAACACCCTGGCATCATCAGCCTGAAGGTAGATTTTGAATGAGCAGTGGCACCGTTTCCATTGGATGTGCATGCAGCTATCGATATGTGTCTTCACAGACTTTGAGTGTGCATGAAGGCAAAAGGGGGGGGGGATATTTCGACCATTGAATGCTGCTATATGCATGTTATATTTGCTGAAGGCTATAAATGATTTACTGATAGATTAAAGGTTTATGTGCTGTTCAAGTTGTAACAGTATTTATGGCTGAACTAGGTATGTGTGTGCATGTACATTATATACGAGAGACGTTCAGAAAGTAAGTTCCGATGGGCTGTCAGAGAAACAAAAATATACTTACAAAAAAAACTTTATTGGAAATTAAAGTAGACATCTTTCATTACTTTTCTACATAATTTCTGCCATTGTTCAGGAACTTATCGTAATGGGGCACCAAGAGTTGTATACCTTTGTCATAGAAGGTTGCCGCCTGTAACACAAACCACATGTTGACTGCTTCTTTGACTTCTTCATCATCTTGAAACCGCCTATTCTGTTGAATCATCTCTTCATCTGAACGTATACCAAATTATCAGTCACTAAAGATGATCGTCCACTCCATTCATCATCGTGCACACCTGCCCTTCCTTCATTAAAAAGTCTTACCCATCTTTGTACCTGAATCACTCATTGTGTGTCCTCCATAAACCTCAATAATTTGCCGATGAATTTCAGCTGCTTTAACATTCCTTGCATTCAAGAAACGGATAACTGACCTAATTTCACTTGGCGGGCGATTCGATTTTACATGTGGCAGGCAATTCGATTTTCTTAGACATTATAAACACACACCAAGAAGCATACACACTTTGAGAATGTCTAAAAATGGCACCAACACCTTGTTAAGGAATCAACAAACTCAGCACACATGTGCACCATTGCGATTGCAGCGCTGCAGTGAAAATATTTAAAAATGGCACTTACTTTCTGTACACCCCTCGTATATGTAATATCCATCCAAGCTTGATTTGCTTCCTCAGCCTTAAGTAAAAGGCTGGTTATATTTCACTAATTTGAGTCCTACCCAAGGGCATATGAATTGTGGAAATACCTTTTGAATATGAATGCTGTGCCAAACAAAGTGGCCTTTTGCAACTGCCCAGTTTTTAGATGTTTTTTCTAGATGATTTTTCAGTGTTTTGGGGATGGTGCCTAAAGCACCTATTATTATGGGAACAACTCTCATTTTCCTCTGCCAAATTTGTTCACCTTCGATTTGCAACTCACGATACTTTGTAATTTTTTTCAGTTTCTTTTTTGTCAATTCGGATATCTCCTGGTAATGATATTTTGAACACTCTTGTTTTCACCTTTTTCAACCACTGTTATATCAGGTGTATTACATTCCAAGATTTTGTCAGGTGGGATTTTGAAATCGCAGCGTATTTTAGCTTTTTTATTCTCAGTTACCTTTTGGTCAACTTTATGCTTCCAATAGTCTTTAGATACTTTAAACCAGGTGTCAAACTGGTGGTCCTCAGGCCACATGCGGCCTCAATTGAAATTGGCAAACCAATTTCTTGTGGCCCGTGACACCTCAAGGAAAGATACAAAAAAAAAAAAAAACACCGATGGTTGCTTTTTATAATAAAACAGAAATATCGATTTATTCGTTTTCATATGACATTTATAATTACAATATGGATGCAACAACCTGCTATAATATCATTGCAATAATAAAAATTATATCCCAATTTCAAAAATGTATCCAGGCATTCCAAAACTGCAATCTTTCCACTGCATTATTCATCAGCAGGTCCCGTGCTCCAAAGAATTGGAAATGAGTGGCGTACTCAAGCTTGTGACAAATACTGTGCACTTCATCTGATCCAGATGCCTCAATCACCTCCAGATTGTACAATTTCTTAAAGACTTGGAGAGTGAATTTGAGGGACTACCTTATTACACAGAGATTCGTTGGTTATCTTGTAAAGTTCTAAAGAGCTTTTTTTTCCAGAGGAGATCAAATTGTTCCTAGAAATGAAAAATCATGATGCATTTCTTAACGATCAGACATGGGTACAAGATCTAGCATTCTTATTTGATATTACCGGACATTTGAATGATTTAAATTTCAAACTTCAGGGGAAAGATCAATTAATAACACACATGTATGATGCACCGGCAAGTTTTAGATGTAAATTGGTTTTGTTTCAAAATCATTTAAAAGAGAATATTCTAAATCACTTTTCTATGTATGAACAGTTGAACAATATGAATCAAAGTTTTACCTTTTCACAATATTTGCCCAAACTAGAATTAAAGAAGAATTTGATAGGCAATTTAAAGATAAGGAGCAAGAATTTTTTTTTTCGCTTTTTAGTGGCCTCTTTTCCTTTAATTTCGAAAAGCTCCTATTTCTATTCATAATGAAGGTTTATTTTCTTGACCATATGAATTAGTATAATAATATTTAGTTTACAGATCAAGTATTGATAAAATTTATTAACTCTACCAACTAGTTTCGCCACACTTTAACTGTTGGCATCTTCAGGGCACTGATATATAGGCTTAAAACAATCTCACAATTATGAGTAACTGTAAAACTGACAAGAATAATTACAAATAAAATAGCATTGAACGTGAGTGAAACACGTATCGAGTGTACAAGATTAGCTAGCTGTTGCTAAGGAACTTCCTGTAGCTTGTGTTGAAGTTCATTTCTTGTATTTTTAGAGATCTAATTAGTGTTTTTCATATCTCTGGGAATATTAAACCTTGATTTCTGTTAAGTTAACAGTAGAACGAGCAACTGTGGCTGCTTCTTTGAAAATTCTTGAATGGTAGTTTTCCTCTATGTAGGGGGAGCAGCTTTTGTTCCATTCGATGACATGGTTAGTTGTAGAGAAATGAGACGATAGGCCAGAAATGTCCTGTGTTGTTTTTTACATAGCCAATGTGCTCCTTTTGCCTGATTTCGAGGCTTCTTGAAATCTATCTGATGTAACTTGAGCCACATGAGCATGGAATATTATAAACACCAGCATATTTATAGAAAGGATGGTTGTCGTTTGGAGATCTTAGTAGTTTACAAATAGTTTCTATTGGTTTGAATGTTACTCTTATTTGGTAGAGTTGGTAGAGAAACTAGTTGGTAGAGTTAATAAATTTTATCAATACTTGATCTGTAAACCAAATATTATTATACTAGCTCCTATTTCTATTCAAATGTAACTTATTGATATCCAAATGATTCCATTCTAAGAGAGAAATACCAAGAAGTCGGTGTTCCAAAAATATATACTTATTCAGGTCAAAAACATGTGGAAATAAAAATTTTGCAGCAAATATTCTGTGTTATTTTGGAAGCACCTATTTATGAGAACAATTATTTTCATGTATGAAAGGTAACAAAACAGCCCACAGATCAAGACTAACCGATGTCAATCTTTCTGCCATAATAAAGGTCATATCCACTCAATCTTAGAGTCCAAATTTTGGCAAGCTGGTTAACAATGAACGTTGTCAAGTATCAGGAAAAAAAAACAATTAAATTACTTAAAATTACTATAATTATATTATGCAAGAATATACCTTAAACATATATCTTAAAATATTAATATAATATATTTTTACTCCAAAATATCATTGGCATTTTAAAATATTCCCCAAAATATAGACATTTTCCCCCAAAAGATAGATGTATTTTATTTCAACATAAACACAAAAAAATTCAAACTAATAGGAGGCTCTGTAAATTTTTACGATAGTTATTAATGAGACTTTATACTAATTTAGACTGTATAAATATTTGATTTCTTCAAATAATATTTTAATTTTGGTTTCATTTAATTTAAATTCTACATATTTGTAAATATTAATATAATAAAAATATTCTTTGTTTTTTTGAGTGGTATAATCATTATACTATTATTTTGTGTCTTGTAATGACTTAGAATAAATTAAAGTTTTATTACTAATTTTCAAGTTTATTTTTACTCATTCTTTCATTTCCCTTCGATTCTAATTAGTGCAGCTTCTTTTTTTTTTAGTCGAAAAAGTTTTTGCAGTCCAATCGATATACACTTATATGGCAAATGGCTTGCATTCCTGTTGAGTTTGAACTCATGCTTTAAACTCATACTTTTTACATAAATGCCAGTAAATTATCTTAGCCACATTATTGTGCCTTTTATGGTACTCGGTTTGTACAGATTTTGCAGCACCCACTTATAATGTGGTCTACCATTCCTTCCTTCTCTTTGCACAATCTGCATTTACTGTCTTCTTGAATTTTTTGTATTTTTGCCTTCATAACATTGGTTTTAATGGCCTGTTCTTGTGCTCCAAAATTATGGACTCTGTTTCTTTCTTTAGTGCTCCATTTCTCAACCATTGCCAGGTCAAGTTGCAGCCAGCACTGTCCTCTATGCTATGAAGGTAGTTCCCATGCAATGCCTTATTTTTCCATCTTTCGGTTCTCACTTTTACTTGGTTGGTCCTGTACTCCAATTTTGTCTCCATGGGTTTAAATAAACTCTCTTTCCTTACCTCAATTAGAAATTTCTCTGTTGTTTGCTGCAGATAATCATTCAGATTTCATTTTTCTGCAACAATTTGCTTTACTTGTAGCAATCCTCTGCCTCCTTTTTTTGTGTGATAGGTAGAGCCTATCAGTGTCACTGCGAGGATTAAGGGCATTGTGCATTGTCATTAATTTTCAAGTTTTTCAGTCTAAATTTTTCAATTCTAGCTGGATCCATTCAACAATGCCTGCTGAATATCTCAGAACAGGTATGGCTCAGGTGTTAATTGCTTTTATCAAATTTCCAGCATTAAGCATTGGCTTAAGGAGTTTTCTTAGCTGCCTTATGTATTCTGCTTTAGTTTTTTCTTTGATCTTATTGTGCAGAATTTCTGATGCTTCTAAAATTCCCAAATATTTGTAGCTATCTTTGAATTTTATTGCCTTATTTTTTTGCCATTGAGCAGCTCTATTTCATTCAGGTCTTTAAACTTTCCTCTTGTTATTCCAAAAATTGCACATTTGTCTAATCCAAAATCCATTGATATATCTTGACTGAATATGTACACAGTATTAAGCAATGATCCAAGTTCATTTTTTGATTTTGTGTACAGCTTCAGATAGTCCATGTATAAAAGGTGAGATCTTTACACTTTTTTGTGCAGTTTGTGGTAACCATGAGAAATTCTAGTTAAGGGGATCAATGACAAGATAAACAATAAAGGAGATAATGAGTCTCCTTGAAAAATAATCCCTTTTCATGTTTACTTCTCCAATTTCTTCTCTGTTCAGGATCAACATTGTTTTCCAATTTTTCATGCTGGTTTGCAAGAATTTTTGTATGTTTTCACTAATACTGAATAATTCTGTGCATAATCCAACTATGAGGCACAGAATCAAACACTTTTTTATAATCTATCCATATGAAGGCTGGTTTTTCTACTTTTACAAATTTTCAAAATCATTTTGTCAATCAGTAATTGGTCTTTTGTGCCTCTCGAATTTTTGTTGCTACCTTTTTGTTCAGTCAGAAAAGACAAATTTAAGATAGTTGTATATTTTGTCAGCTAGTATGCCTGTGAGTAGCTTAAAAGTTGTTGGCAATCAGGGTATTGGTTGGAAGTTTTCTGGCTTTTGACCTTTTTCCTTATCCTTTATGATCAAAAATGTTTTGCCTGCTCTGAGTCACTCTTCTTTGCTTTGTCTCTCTCTCTCTCTACACACACACACACACACACACACACACACACACACACACACACACACACACACACACACACACACACACACACACGCGCGCGTATATATTTAATTTAATTCTTTTATTTTTATCACAAACGATGCAAAAACTGGTAATATTAAAGAATTGTATTTAACAGTTATATGTAACTAAGGGTTGTTTACAGTACTTTACTGCTTTCCAGACTTTTCTGGATGATGTCAACTCTAAGCTTTAAAATATAGGTGTTTAGAAAAATACCATCATTACTTATTTTGTTCTGCGAATTTTTGAATATGTGTAATGCATATTTGATAGGCACTTAGAACAAAAATGTGTGTGTGTGTATATGAACATGAAGACCTAACTTTATTAATAAAATATATAACCAAAGCTTCCTATGTAAAACATAACATAAAGTATGTAAACATAGCATTAAATTATTTAAACAAAACAAAGTATGCATCAAGTTATTTTTTTAGGATCCTTGACATTGGTTCAGCAGTTCCACTGTATGGGATTAGAACTTTACATGCAGAATCAGAATAAGCTTCTTGCTAGCTTAGGAATAAGCTAGCAAGAATTTTACTGATCCAATACCTCTCTCCATTTTTTTTTTTTAAATGATGTCTCAATAAGTTAATAGGAGTCACACAAAGTAATTAGTGATGCTGTATTGCTGTATCTGTGCTTTCTTAAAGTTAAAAACATTTTGTTTAGAAATGTATTTTTTATTAAACAAAAAATATTCTGTTTTGTCCAGTCTGCAGTTACTTACCACCTGACAAAATCTACTCGTGTGAGTGAGTAAGCATATTTGTTGAGTCCTGTTCATATAGTTATCTGAGTGTATCTGCTCTCCAACCAACAAGATGAGTTTAGATCCCACCATGGGCATGAATGTTTGTGATTGTCTTATTATATATAAAGTAATAAAAACAGAAAAATCCTAATCCCACTGACTAATTTATTATAAATTTTGAACTTTTTCTGGGTAAGAGTCATAAAAAAAAGTTAACGTAGATAATGGTATCATATAGTTAAATTCTTTAAGGAATAAATATAAATAATTATTATTGTTATAATTTCGTTAAGAGAAATTGTTAGTATGTCTGAAATACATTGAATTTATTCTTTTATTTTTAGATGTGTAAGCATACTACACCTATGTATCGTCCTCCTGAAATTTTGGATACTTATAATAATTATGTCATTAATGAGGCTGTGGATATATGGGTAAGTTTTAGTTTGACATTTTTATATTAATAACATTTTAAGTCTAAAAATTTTAATTTATCTTTTATTACTGTTGTCAATGCTAACACTTTAAGAGATAGTAACTACTGGAATAGAATGGGAATTTGCAAACTACGGCTGCAAGAAAAGAGAAAAACTTTATTTGAAAATTTTTAATAAATCGTATTTCTCAGAAAAAAAGCACATACTCTCCTTGTTACTTTGATATTATTTCAATCTCTATTCAAGGTTGCTTTTTCTTCTTAGGTTTGATTTCATATCTAGCCTACCACAAACACATCACATCGATTTAGTCATTTGGAAGCTTCTGACAGTTGAAAGAATAATAGGACATTGTGTCCATTGATTGGAAAAGACTTGAGTTTGATTCTCTCATGAAGAGAGGAATCTTTATATAGACCTTTTCAATTTAAGATGAATTAGCTGATCTTATATGGATATATCAGATTTTTCTTCTGGAAACTAAGATTTTTTTCCTCCTATGCACAGGTAAATCATCCAGAAAACATATGCATTTAACAGGCAAAAATATTGTTAGTGGGCAGTAGATAGTGTAGCATGTAGATGACGGTTAGCGAAATTATGCATAGATAGATTAAATAGTGTAGAGAGTGGGTGTAAAATACTCCCATGATGAGTCTTTGAATTCCTTGGATGTATTGCATAAAAAAAAAGTCTCTTTATTCTCTAAAAAACTTTGCGCTTACTTTTGTTCAAAACACTGCTTCTCACCTGCACAACTTCTGACATTCTATAAATCTTATATCTGCTCAACTTCAGTATATACTGATTTCACATTTGACATAGTGCAACAAAAATTCTTAAAAATTCCCATAGTAAGCCAGGTTATAAGAATAGGGCTCTTCATAAACTCCTGGATGTGATAAAGAAGAGACTTTGCCCTTAGGTGAATGGATGAGAGTTGCCAATTTGACATGGTTTAAATATGGTGTGTAGCTGATATTTATTAAGCACTGTAGATATCTTTTCATATGCGCCTTGAATGTATGTGATGGTACAATTTTGCTGTAGTTTTGTGTATTGGCAATGGACAGGATTTCCGGGAAGCATTTAGTATTTTTTCTATCCTGTGGGTATTATAGCCATTGGCTAAGAAAGTGTGATGGAAGTAAGTGAGTTCAGTGGTAAGAGCATTGTCATTAGAACAGATAGCTGTAACTCTGTGAGTTAGTGTTCTTAGGATATGTACTGTTGAGCTGGATGATATGACTTTGTGCAAATATTTCCCTGTATGTGTAGGCGTTCTATAAACAGAAAAAGATAATGAACCATCAGGAAGCTGTGTGATTAGTGTATCTAGGAAGGGTAGACGGTCATTAGCTTCCTGTTCCACTGTTCATTTGGTCACCACATGTGTCTGGACCATGTGGTGGCCAAATTGCAAACACATCACCAGCATAGCCAAACCACTGGTTTGAGAGTAGTTGTATTCATAGCTAGGACTCCCCCTACACACACCTTTAGCCTATATAGAAATTGGCTAAAGGTGGAGGAGGGGAGTCCATTGCTGTCCCATCTCGTTGTTTATATATCTTTCCTTTCTTTGCAAAATAACTTGCATATACTGTATGAAAATAATTAAAAATATATATTTAAAATATACTTAAATAATTCAGATATATCTGAAGGGAAAATGTGACTTGAGCAAATCCAATTAATGGTACATTGATAAATAGTGAACTTTATTACTTCACTATTATATTATGGCTGTTGGTGACAAGGACAATAAATAAGAATGGATCCAAAATTTCTCAATCAGTGTGGTTTTGTGAAAGGTTGAGGTTGTAATAAGAAACTTATTATTTAAATATAATCTAAGAAAGCAATTGAAATGACTAGCGCTGACTTTGTTTGTTTGTTTGAATGGCTGTGAGAAAACTTTTGACAATGTTTTAAAAATACAAAATTGTTTACATCTCTTTAGAACAGAGGTGGGCAACATGTGACTCTTCATCATCAAATTCCTGCCACGTACCCTCAAGGGGTGTACAGGATATGATAGTACTACATGGAAAAAATTACATCATTACTAACTTCCTATCTACAATTTTCCTCCAAATCAATCTGTTACTTGTCAAGACTCCAACATTATCAGATCTTATATTTCTGTTGTCTAAGGCACTTTATACCGTATCAATCCACCTATATCTTGGTCTTCCTCTGGGTCGCTTTCCTGCCAACCTGACAGAGAACACTTGTTTTGCTAATCTTTCCTCACCCATTCTGTTTAAGTGACCATACCACCTGAGATTAGCTCTGCTAACGCATTCCTGGATGCTGACAATGTCAAGTTCTTTCCTAATATCCTCATTTTTAATATGATATTGCCATTGATGCCATCTGTTCACTCCCATAATCTTTCTCAGGACTCTCATATCTGCAGTCTCTAGTCTTTGGTCAAGTGTTTTACTTCTGACCCAGCTCTCAGATCCATAAGTTAAAACTGGTTTGAACACTGTGTTGTATACAGCTAATTTAGTGTTCCGACTAATTTCTCCCTTATTCCATATGAATTTATTCAATTGACTTCCCACCATACCAGCTTTGCTGATTCTGTTGTCTATTTCTATATTTAATTTACCATCTTCAGTAAAAATCGTGCCTAAGTAGCTGAAATGTTTTACTTGTTCCACATGTTCTCCATTCACAACACAGTTGACATTTTCAATGATTCTGCCTATTTTCATTGTCTTTATCTTTTTATTGCTAACCTTCATACCATATCTATTACAACAGCTATTCAATTTAGTCAGAGAATCTTGTAGCGGATTTATTTAGAAGTATAACATCATCCGCATAAAGAGCAAAGTGCTGACATTAACATCTCCAATTTTGATATCACTTTCCTTCATAATGTGATCCATATAGATAATGAATAACAGAGGGGATAATGTACATCCTTGTCTCACACCAGATTTAACATTAAATTAAACCATCTTCCTGTACTTCCTTCAATTCCAACTGCTGACTTACAACTCAAATAAAGACTAAGTATTGCTTGATATAATGCCCCATTGACACCATATAACTGTAGCGTATTGAACAGCTTCTCTCTTGGCACCTTGTCATATGTCTTTTCCAAATCGACAAAACTTAAATACAGATCTTTGTTATATTCCCATGCTTTCTCGACTATTTGTCTTGAAGTGAAGATCTGATCCTGACAGCCTCTATTTGTCCTGAATCCAGCTTGTTCTTCACCCAGCTTTTCTTCCACGATTCTTCTCAATCGTTTCTCAAGTATACGTTCATAGATCTTGCCAGGAACACTCAGTAGGGAAATACCTCTGTAATTCTCACATTCAGTTTTATTTCCCTTTATATATATATATATGGGTACTATGAGAGCTCTACTCTAATCATCGGGAATTCGTCCCGATGATTGGAGCTATGCAGTGCATAGCTCCAATCATTGGAATTTCTGAACTATGCAGTGCAACCACTGTAAGACTCTTATACCACCATACTTCAGCATTTCTAGTCGAATATCATCTACTCCTGCTGCCTTTCCACATTTCAATCCTTTGATGGCTTTTTCTACTTCAAGTATGGATATGTATTCCTGACTGCATGCCTGGTCAGTGTTTTTTACCACTGTGCTGTCATCACTGCTTGTTTCATTTAGCAGTTTTCAAAGTAATTACTCCATACCTCAAGGATATCTTTTTCTCCCGTTTTCATGTCACCTTTATCATCTCTAATTCCTTTTACAGCACTCTTTCCTCCATTCCTAAGCTTCTTCAACAACCTCCAGAATATTTTGTCACCTTCTTGATATTTATTTTCTATATTCTTGCCAAAGTCCTCCCATGACTTTGGTTTAGCTAGTTTTACACAGTGTTTAGCATTCTTGCATTACTCTCTATATTCTCTAAGAGCACAAGTTGGCTTATTTGACAGGAACTTTTGATATGCTTTCTTCTTTTCCTTCACTGCCTCTTTAACTTCTTGTGTCCACCAGGGAGTTCTGATTTTTTTATTCTTGCAGACAACCTCACCACAAGCCTCTCTGGCAGAATCAATCAATGTTTTCTTCAGAGTTTGCCACTGAATCTCCAATGTTTGATTCCTGTTCTCAAACTCTGTCATTTTTTCTTCAATAATCTTTGTGTATTTTAGTCTACAGTTCACATCTGAGAGCTGCTCAACTTTTAATCAATTTGAAAATCAATTTTATCCTGCTTAAGACTAAATAGTGATCACTTCCAATTTCAAATCCTTTGTACACTCTGGTGTCCTGCACCAGGGAGAAAACATCACTATCAACAATAACATTGTCAATGAGACTTTTCTTATTCCTAGCCTCTTCTCTTCATGTGAATTTGTGCACATTTTTATGTTGGAACATGGTGTTAGTAATAACCAGTCCATGTCCTGAGCAGAAATCCAACAGATATTTGCCATTATTATTAGCTTTGCTCTTTTCTCCAAATTTTCCTAAAATATTTTTGTATGTCTCACAATCATTTCCTACTCTGCTATTTAGATCCCCAACAAGGACCAACTTTTCCTTTTTCATTGTGTCAGTTGCTTTTTCTAAAGCCTCAAAAAATTCCTCCACTTCTACCTTAGTAGAGCCTTCTGTGGGACTATAGGCACAAATAAGTCTCATTGTCCAGTTCCCCATTCTCATATTTGCCCACATTACTCTACTTGAGACTGACTGCCATTCAAGAAGATTAGCCTTGTATTTTGTGTTGAATACTATGGCTACTCCTTCTTTTCCTCGATTGTCATTGCCTGAATATAACATTTTGTATTTATTGCTCAGAAAGATCTCACCAGTTTTGGTCTTTTTTGTTTCCGTCACCCCTATTATGTCGATCTGGTACTTATCTAATTCCTCAGCTAGCTCCATTTCTTTACCATTCAGGCTTCGTATGTTGATAGTACCGATCTTTAACTCTGGTGAAGTTGAGTTTGTGTTTGTTTTCAGATTTGTTCCAGTAGCTGACTTTTCGCTGTTCGCCCTGGTTTCCTGGCGAAAACAGTGGGGGCCTTGTTTAACCGGGCGATGCCCCAGCCGGCATGAAATTTTGTCATGTTGTACCATCATTTTTTATTTTGGTTTAACCAATAAGAATACAATTTGGTCGGCTAATTCCCAAATTGCCAGCCCATCCTCGTTCGTTCAGTATCCAAGTAGATACACAACAGGGTGCACCACGGGAAGGTGAGGATTGGACATTAGGTCAGAAGCCCTGGTCGGTTCTCCAAATTCCTTTAAAGGCTATGTGGAGGTCTCCTCTCAGTTATACAGCTTTGACCCTTAAGCACCCCATGTGACTCTTTGAATGTGTGAATGTGGCTCTTTGACTTTTAGTCTACATGTACGACAAACACATGTTGTACATGTAGACTAAAGTGTAGATAAGTAGATCACATGTACTGCAAGGTGTCAAATTAACATATAGTAGCTTGCTCGACATGTATATAAATTTGAAAATATTTTCTTTTAGACTTTTTCTGTTTTTGGTTCGACATATTTCTTTGTGTAAATAATTTTGAACATGAACTATATTAAAATAAATCAAGAAATAATCTGAACAATGTGAGTCTCTCAGCATGTTCAAAGATGAAAATGACTGTATATTTAGAGACCTCAAAATATTCAGCAGTAAAAGTAACATTAAGTCATACCTAATTAGATGTTTTTATTTTATTCTGGATTAATAAATAACATTTCGATATATATATTTTAATAAATCCCCAACCCCTCATCCTTGCTTCAGCTGAGGTGCAGATTTTGGATTTTTTTTTAAATTAGATCAAAAATGGCTCTTCACTCAAAAAAAAGGTTGCAGACTCTTAGAACTAGTTTTTTGTCAAATATTTAAGACATAAATCCATACTTGAATCAAACTGTGGCAATTAGAATTGACAGTCTTTTGAACACATTTATGAAAATTAAGAAAGTAGCAAACCATGGACTGTTTTTCAGTTTATTTAATTTGTACAGCAGAAGAATTATGTACAAGACATAACTACTCAGACTGACTGTATGCATGCAGATTTTAATACTGTTTATGCTGGTGATATACTTTTAATGACTGATTCAGAGAAAAAATTACAAGAAATTTTGAATGTTCAGATTAAAGAAATTTAAAAATTCTCTAAAATGAGTAAAAAGATTTTGGTTCAACATATTACTTAGCAAATATTTTTGAACATGAACTATATTAAAAAGAAATCAAGAAGTTGTCTGAACATTGTGAGTTTCTCAGCATGTTTAAAGATGAAAATGACCGTATACCCACCTGATTTTGGAAAGGTAAATAAATTTATATGAAGAGAAATTCATATAAATTTCTAAACCACGCTAAACCAGCAGTACACAATAGTGTTCAAATGAATTTTAATGTGTGGATCTGAGAGTTGGGTCAGAAGTAAAACATTTGAAAGAGAGCTGAAGACCACAGATACAAGTCCTTAAAAAAAAAAAAATTAGTATATTTAATGAATGCCATCAGTAGAAGAATAATGTTAACAATCATATTAGTTATGCTATGTAAATTAATTTTAAAAATGATGATTGATCATACTAACACATTCAAAATGTGTTAGTCTAGCTAATCTAAAGTGGTATGCTCATTTAACAGAGTTCTAGTACTATGGAGTAAATTGGACACATCTGTTGGTCTTTTTGCCAGAATGTTAAAAGGAAGGAGGAGGAGGAGGGAGAAACCCCCAGCAGAAGACCATGATTTGGTGAATAGATGCAGAAGTGGAATAGTTCTAGAAATATTTGAGTCCTAATAAATGGAAAATTTAGAGGAAAGTTGTTGAGAGGAAGTTATTACTACATGATTAGATTTACATTTTTACTTTCATAGTATCCTGTAATCATCCCTGCCAGCCTGGTTGGCAGTGATTATCTGCTCTCCAGCCAACAGTCTGTGGGTTTGAATCCCACCAAGGGCATGGATGTTTGTGATTGTCCTACTAACCAATTACTATATGTACTGCTGTGTCCTGGTGCGGTATTGATGCGGTATAAAAAATCAAAAACATCGTCTCTTAAAGGTATCTATTAAGAACATCATGCTGATAATTTTCAATCATTTTCATAAATAGTAAAATTTCCATCCATAAGACATTTTATTTACAAAAATGAGGTCAGGAAAGAAAAGCTATGGCTTTCATTACTACCCAAATCACTATAATAATTTTCCTTTTTAGATGGAATTATTTATTTCTTTTCTTGCATGTCACAACAAAACAAAGTGAATACATACAAATAAAATTAAGCTAGTACTGAGTTATATACTATAATCACAACTTCTGAAAGAAATCAGGAAATCAAGCAGGAAGTTGATACATGTAATAGCCTATTAAAAAGCATGACTCATGCTTCCATGGGATGTTATCTTAATAATGGGTGTTGTTTTAATCAGTACTTTCTGTACACAATATGAAGTCTAGTTTGAAATGAATTTATCATGGCATTTTTATAATACAGTTATCTAAATTGAAACTTTGTTAAGGAAATTTTGGTTGTGACTTCATATGGTCACATATTGTGGGGAGTACCTATATGGATCCTTCAGTAGTGAGGTCTTCTGTCTAATCATACAGCTATATGCATTTATTCTATGTGTCAGTGATAAGAAGGTTGCAGATATAATAACATAATTTTACTTTACTCTAAAAGCTGGATATACTGTGGAAGATTAGTAGGATTTCACATGGAAATTTTAACATAGATATAGCTTAGGATTCAGAATTCATTGTTATGCTGAATACAGGATCTAAATCTGTTGATATTTTTTATTTTAGGGTATAATAAATTGTAAGCAAATATGCTAATGATAAACTGGACAGCCCAGTGAATAACATCCATGACTTAAAAACAGGTTGTTTGTTTGATTCTTACTGTGGCATGATGCTTGTGAAAGATTTTCAGTAGTAAATGATTCGCCTGTGTGCGCTGTGTGGCTGCTTTGCTTATTTGATAGCTTAACGTCGCTTGAGAGAGTACCATGTTTTGTCTCTGCAGTTGGATTCCCAAATTATCTTATCATTAATTCAACGATAGTTGCTTGTTTTAGTGACCAAATATTGTTTCTGTTCTCCAACCAGCAGGTTATGGTACCAGTCCTACTGTGGAATGGTTTGGCATTAAATGCCTTTTGTATGACTTGAATTTCATCTTCTAGTGTAAGACTACACCAGCCTGTTTATTGGAAGCCTGAAGCAGTTTGAATAAAAATTCCATGTTAGATCTTGAGGAGGGTTTCTAGATTGAATCCTTAACCTACTCATGGTATTCATGTACGATAGGTTTCAACCGTTTGTAGGTGATATTCACTTAAGAACATTATACTGTTGTGCTGTAGGTTACTAATTTTTTGTGGATGAGATTGGAAAAAAAAATTGTGTATGAAAAATCGATTAAATAACACTATCATCACATCTCCCTCAGTGATTTTAAGTTGAATTCTTAAACATTGTTAAATATCAATATAGAAATTTTCTCCTATTGCTGTTGATGCAGTGAACTCCATTCACTATAAAAGATTGACAAAAATGCCTTTTTCATGCTGGTTGGTTTTTGAGAGTTTTTTACATTGATAATGGTCTTTTTAACAAGATTGAAATATTAATTAGAATAAAAGTTTCATTTTGTACGTTATTTCATATTATAAATTCATGTGTACCTTTATATGCGTACTTTTTAATACTTAATTAAACAACTTTAATTATCTACACTCATTGGTTCTTCCTGTTCACTTCTTATATTTTACCTTTTGTTTCAAATATATATTTGCACTTAATATAATCTTAATATATAAATTAATAAATGCATCTTTATTTTCATATTGAGTTGAATATTGTTAAGTACTTAATCTCTGAATAATTATAATCAAAACAAATTGTATATTAGTACTGTGCACACTAGCTTATATTCTTGTTAATTTAGGATTTGGGATGCATTTTGTTTCTTCTATGTTTCCGTGAGCATCCATTCGAAGATTCAGCTAAGTTGCGAATATTGAATGCAAAATACAACATTCCTCCAAATGATACCCAGTATGATATCTTTCATGATTTAATACGTAAGTATTGTTACTGCAACATTAATTATAAACTTTTTTTGGCATTTTGTCTTGTTTAAAATTTTTATTTTATGTGAGCTTGATGCACTTTCTTTCAAAAAATCAGGGTTTAAATCTTATTCAGAATGAGAAATTTTGACTTTTTAAATTAAAGTGAGAGATTAGTTAGTCTCAAGGAAATGGTAGTTTTTTTCCTTCCAGAATCTGATTTTTCATTTTCTGCTTGTTTAACATGCAGACTATCCACATTAAGTTTAACAAACAATAACATCACTTTATGGCCTTAGTTGTCTACAAAATTTAAACACTAGCCTGTTCATAGACATAATTGAGCTACTGTTTATGCACTCTAAATATAGGATTCTTCAATTTGTATCTTCAAAAAACTGCAAAACATTTATACATACTTACTACAAGTGTAATTTCAACTTCCTTATTTCCAAGCAAAAGAATTCATTCAGACTATAACATAAGTATGTTTAATTATGTAATGTTGCTCCCACTTTTGTAAGGAAAGTTCATCTGTATTGTACTTCTACAACAGATACTGCCAGCCAAAACCAGCCATGAATGGTATGACTAAATATGTGCCTGTAGATATTGCTATTAGGTCTCAGTAAAGATAGTTATTTGTGTGCTGAAAGAAATCATGAAATAATGCTTGAATATTCAGCATAATCTCAAGGAAAATCTTGAAACCAAATGTTAGGTTTCGAGAATATTACATTTTTATGAGAAATAAAATGAAACTCGAGTACTCTGACCAAATAGTCAGTCATAGCATTTACTGATTTGCAGTAGCAATATATTTACAGCATGAATGTCATCTGTGTGAGTATTTAAATTGCTAGTAACCTATCTTTTTTGTGATAGAAGAGTAAATGTTTGAAGAAAAGTATGAATATCATGAAAAGGATGAGAGTATTGGTAATGAAAATATGTTGAAACTGTCAAAAAATAAAATAAAATAATAATAAGATACACTACCAATTTTCCAGCATGCTCTGTTCAAGCGATTTGGATTAGCTGTTTTGTCATGCCAATGGAAATTGCATAATAATTCATCAGTACACTCTGAGCCATGAATTTAAGTTCTTGCATGTCTCTAAAGTACAATGGACAGCTAGAAACTTGCATCTAATATTTAAATTAAATGTGAATTAAGTGAACAAATGAAATTCCTTAGTTATAAATGATACAGTGCAAGTGGATATAGATTTGTGTTTATCCTTGACATGAAAGCAAATTTTTTTTTTTTTAACACTAAAAATCATTCATGATCAAGAGATCACACCATCAGGTACAAATGTAAGTAATTAAGTAAGCATGCATATATATATATATATATATATATATCTATATCTACATCTGTATTTTCCTAGTCGGGTGGTCATGGGAATTTTAATTACACTCATAATTTTGTCCAGACTGAAGCTGGTGTTGGACCACCCATTGCTGGAAAATCAATGGTTTTTACTGTGTAAGAGAACAACAAGATAATCAGTGTAAAAAATGTGTTATTAACTTGACTTAGGAACAGATAAACAATTTGCTGAGAGCCACAGATTGCACAGTAAATTAAATTAATAATAATTGAAATTGTTTGTTATGCAGGTGAAAACATACCAATTTCTGTAATATAGTCATCATCAATTTACTTATATATACTCTTAATGGGTGTTTCAGGCTATTATGATAGCATTTTCGTGTCATGTTTTGGCTAATTTCTCTCTTATTTAATGTAAATTTATTCAGCTGGTTCCCCACCAATACTAGATTTGCTTATTCTGTTGTTTATTTCCAGATTTAACTTGCTATCTTTGCTAATTAATTTATTATTAATCTCGTATCAACAATTCTTGTCCAAATTAGTCTTATGACTTGTCAGCACTCCAGTGTTGTAGAATTTAACATTTTATTCTTCTGAGGAAACTTCTGACTGAATCAATCTATCTAGACCTTGGTCTTCCTCCAAGTCTCTTTCCTGCCATCTTGGTATCAAGCACTTGTAACCTTTCCTCACATATTCTATTTAAGCAGCTATACCACCTTAGATGAGACCTGCTTGAATGCTAACAATGTCAAGTTTGTTTCTAATATTTTCATTTTTAATATGATTCTGCCATTGATGCCATCGGTTTACTCCCTTAATTTTTCTCAGAACCCTCATGTCTGTTGTCTCTAGTCTTTGTTAAAGTGCTTTATTTCAAAGCCAACTCTCAGATCCATAACTTAAAACTGGTTTGAACACTGTCTTGTATGCTGCTAGTTTCGTGTTTTGACTAATTTCTCTCTTATTCCACATAAATTTATTCAACTGGCTCCCCAGCAGATTTAACTTGCAATCTTCATTAAAAGCTGCCTAAATAGTTGAAATATTTTAAATGTTCTATAGGTTTTTTTCTCCATTATATTTTAATTGTTTCTATAGTTGAAATCTTTTAATTGTTCTATAGGAACATTGAAAACTTCAACTGCATTGAGAATGTAGTTGAAGTTTTCTATGTTCCTGCTTATTTTCATAGTTTTGGTCTTTTTATCTGATTGCCAATTGCCAAATTTGTTAGAGCTGTTATGCAATTTAGTTATAATCCTGGAGACTTGCACTGGATGTGTTTTTGAAGTACATCTGCATAAAGCAAAGCGCTAAGTTTGATATCTCCAATTTTGATATCAAGTTTAATGCCACTTTCTTTCATAATGTGATCTGTATGTATGATGAATAAGAATGGTGATAATGTGCATCATTGTTTTACACCTGATTTTTCATCCAACTATTTTCATGACTGACAACTTATAGATCCTTGTGGTTTTATCTGTTTGTTTAATATCATTTTTGTTCTAGGTGTTTGTCAGCACTTTCCAGACCCCCATTAATATAAGTTGCAGGAATAAGGAACTTTGTAAACACCTGAAACAAAGAGGAGATTGAGGGTCTTTAGGAGAGTAGATGAGGGCAGCCAGCTTCAGATAAGGTTTGAATGTGGTGCAGATTTTTGGTGTATTTTTAGAGTTCTGGCTATTTTATCTCCAAGGTGCCTCAGATATAAAGAACAGTGATAATATTATGCTAATAGTGAGACGGATGGGAGGAACAATTGACAATTGATTGTTGCTTTTTTATATATATAGAGTAACCATTGGATAAGAAATCTGGCAAATAAAACAGCATTCAGCTGTAAGTTCAGCCTGGGTTAAACAGAGACTGGATCTATTAACAAGGGTTTTGATAACACCATATTGTTGAAGGGGGGGGGATGATGGAAAGGTTTGTCTTTTGTATCTACATGTGCGGGTGGTTTCTCTGTAAACTGAGAAAGAAAGGATGCTATTGGGAAGACGTGTGATTAGAGTATCTAAAAAGTGCAGGCTATTTTCTTTTTCTACACTAAACTGAATTCTGGGATGCTGTGTGTCTGAGTCATGTGGTCAAATAGAGAACATATCATCATTGTATCTTAACCAGATAGAAGGTTTGAGAATAGCAGTATCAAGAGCATGCTTTTCAAAATGCTACATATAATTGGCTATTGGGGGGGGGGGAATAGTCCATGACTATACCCTCAATCTGTTTATAAATGGTACCTTTCCAAGTAAAGTAGCCAGAATGAATGGCAAAATTAAAAAGATCATGATATTTGGGTGGGTGGGGAGATACTAAATATAGTACTTAAGCATTTACAGTCTATGTATTATATTTAGCAACCAGTATAATTAAAGACAAATGGAATGAAAATGACCCTACATAATGAAAAACAGATTCCCTCCCACAGACTGTTATGCTTGCATGTATGTGCAGTAGTGTCTGTGGGAGGGAATCTTTTTTTCATTATGTAGGGTCATTTTCATTCCAGTTGTCTTATTCCATAGCACCAAACAACATCTAACTAAATAGACTTGTCATAATATCTCACATAGTTACTTGATATATATATATATATATATATATATATATATATATATATATATATATATATATATATATATATATATATATATATATATATACACACTGCTTAGAAAGAAGTCAGTGGACACCCTAGTGTGAGGAACAAACAGCCCTCCTTTTGATGAGATGACTGCAGCAGTCGTACAAGGCATCCTTTCCACAAGTGTATGATAGTGAACAATGGAAATTTTGGGCCATTCTTCCCATAGACGCTTAATGTGGTCCTGGACTGTTGTGGGGCAGATGTCTCTTGACCTCACCTGACATCCCACAGATGTTCATTAGGGTTGAGATCAGGGGTCTGTGGAGGCCAGTCAAGTGGGTTAATGTTCATGTCCACAAACCACGCAATTACAACAGCTGCCTTCAGAAATGGTTGTCTTGCTGAAAGAGACAGTGGTCAGTTTCATAGAAACACCACAAAGTAGGAAGCATCGCATTGTCCAGAATGTTAGATATCTCTTGGAGTTCAGTGTTTGTGGCATCACAAACAGGTCCGAGGCCAAACCAGGAAAAACAGGGTCATACCATCACACCACCTCCGAATTTCATACTTTGGGTTACGTACTTTGATAAGAGATGTTCACTGTACATCCGTCAGACTCATTCATCTGCTTAGTAGAGGGTGTAGTGTGATTTGTTGCTCCATAACACAGCTTTCCAAGCTTCCACATCCCACTGTGCATGCACTCTGCATCACTGAAGATGATGCTGCATGTTGTTTTGGGTAATGTGCAGCTTGCATATTGCACTCCTACCTTGGAAACCCATGTTGTGAGCCTTAGTTCTGAATGTTTTTGTTCAGATTTGTGTTCCAGTGTTTAGAACTCTGCATTCAATATGCTGGTTGAATGCAGAGTTCAATATACTGTTACCTATTATCCTTCATAGCACCCTGTGGTTACATTCGGTGAGTGTGGTGGGTCGGCGACTGCAGATAGCACTTGCATTTGACTCTCTACCCTTCCATCTCAGTATGGTATTATTGATCTGGGATGGCACAATTTGTCAGCAATTTGCCTAACAGAACATGGCATCACAATGCCATTTCAAACTCCGTTGGCTCACTTCTCACAACCGTTTCATCCGGACACAGTTGCACTGACTTTGGAGCATCATATTCCTCCAGTTTATAACTGATACAGACATGTGACTCATTACATGGCATGATGCACCTTGGCCATCGGGTTGTCCATTGACTTTTTCCAAGCAGTGTATACTGTACTGTATCTTGAATTATAAATTTTTTAAATAAAAGTATTTATTTTGTTTTATAGCACATTTTTATTATCCTTAATTTTTTTTTGTGTTATCTCTACATAAAAAAATTAACCACTGAACCAACTTCGGCATGTTTATATGTCAATAATTATGCAGTGTGAAGTGTTCATTAAAATTAATAACATTTGAATGTTATTGAAATAATATGAGTATGAAGCTTATATATCTTATATAAGATATAAGATTTTCTATATCTTATATAAGATATATCTTATATAAGATATATAAGCTTCATACATATATTACACAGTCCAACACAATTTTTGCTGACTTTTATACGAGACTTGTTTTTTACTAATTTGGGTGTGCTGAATTCAAATATCAAACCCATTTTTGTCTCTCACGTCAGGTTTTTCCTCTATGGCATTTTCTTTTTGCTAATTTGTAAGTTTTTGATAGTTTTAAGGAGGCAGTACTATTTAGAGGATCAAAAATATCGATTTTTTAATATTATTTTCTGAAAGTATGTACTTTTAAAAATCTGTTCCTAACTTTTTATCAAGAAATTCAAAAAATTCCTGAAGATATAGCCTATTATTCAAAGCGGTGTGCAGATCAGAATCGGAGCGCTCACTGCTCTTGCTTGTTAGTAAACGAATAAATTTTTAAGAACCTGCAACTGCACGTACTGGTGCTTTGAATGCGAGAGAGGCCGATAATTAGATACATAACTACTTAACAATATTCATTAAAAATTACAAGAACATTTATAAAAAAAATAACAATTTTACTTACACATGAGTTTCAGGGAATAAATTTTTGTTTGTAGCAATTTCTGCTGTGTGTTCTGTTTTGGCAATCCCTTTGAATACTCCAACAGTAGTCGGCCATCATGTGAGAATCCCATCTTCCTTGGTACCGATCTTCCATAGTTTTGAAGTCTTGATTAAAATTTTTCGCCTTGTTCATCGCTTACAGCACCTAAATTCTCGGGAAATCTATTATTAAGATGACTATTTAGGAAATGAAGCTTTATGCTCATGTTGCAACCTAGGCGCTGGAAATTTTCAAGCATTGTTTCCACTAGATCTTTGTAATTGCACGCTTTTTTGTTTCCAAGAAAATTATTAGCAACCATCGTAAATGAAGTCCAGTCTTCTTTCTCAATTTCGTTCATAGAGTTGATGAAATTTGGTTTCTCATTAAAGTTCTAATTTGCGGTCCATCAAATACACCGGCTTTAATTTTTTCATAACTAAGTCGTGGGAATTTTTCACATATGAATTGGAAACAGTCACCTTGTAAATCTAAAGCTTTAACATACTGCTTCATAAGACCTAGTTTGATGTGTAGAGGTGGAAAAATGATTTTTTCTCTGTCGATTTAAGGTTGATTTATAACATTCTGTTCTCCAACATTTAAGGATATTCTAAGAGGCCAATGTTTCTGACTCCAGTGTTGGTTTCTAGCTCGACTATCCCAGAAGCATAGAAAACACGGAAACTTTGTATATCCTCTTTGAAAGCCAAGTAAAAAGTTCACCATTTTAAGATCCACACAGATGATCCAGTTATGGTCTGTATATTTTAATAACTTCAGAACCTTTTTAATGTTCTCATATGTTTCCTTTAAGTGGACTGAACAGCCAATAGGAATTGAGCCATATACATTCCCATTGTGTAGTAAGACACACTTGAGACTTCTGCTTGAACTGTCGATAAATCAATGCCACTCATTTGGATGATATTGTACAACACTCATTTCAGTTAGTAAACCTGACACATTGTTACAGTAAACAAACCCACACTCGTGTTTAAAATATTGTACAAGATTACTTTCCCTGCTACTATAAAAAGTTATCTTCGTATCTTGCTCCTGTAAGTTTTTTTTAATTTAATCTTGAAGCTAACAATTCCGATGATTCCTTTGATAGGCCCAAATCTCTTACTAAGTCATTCAATTCTGCTTGAGTAAAACGTTGAGGTCCAGAACTAGAAATTAAATTTTCATTGTCTAAATCAACATCCAGATCTTGCTCCTCAAGAACATCTGGCATATCCCGATCATGCTCGTTCTCAAGTAAAGGAAGTCCTTTATAAATTGGCATGGCTATTTCAATGGAATGAACAACTGGCCGAATTGCTGAGTCAAGATTTGAATACACAATTTTTTTCTTATTATAACCAGAAGTCTGAACTAAACAAAAATAGCAATCATCTACGTGATTTTTCGATTCACGCCAAATCATTGGAATGCCAAAAGCTAATTTTTGGCATTTTCCCTTGCTCCACTGTCATAAATTTTCTACACATGACTTACACACTTTATTTGGAGCCTATGACTTGTCCTGATCTGCAATTTTTATGTCAAAGTATGCAAAGTACACTTTTTCTTAATGAAATCAGTAATATTTGTCCTTTGACTGGGAACAGTAAAGCTGCCACAAATGTAGCAGAAGGAATCTACACTATTGACACAATTTCGAGTAGTAGACATGATGTATTTTCTTCACTGCCGACTAACATGCAATTAACAAGACAAAAAAAAACAGAGACTTTATTGAAACATTATAAGCGCTCATTACTTTCACGATTGATTAACGATTGACTGATTCTGATCGTTTTTTATCCGCTATGACGCATATAGCATTCATTTGTTTTAGGCAGTTGTCATCACCTACTTTTCATCACCTAAATGTATTAAGTCGGTTATCGGCCTCTCTCGCATTCAAAGCGCCAGTATGTGCTGTTGCAGGTTCTTATGCATTTATTCGTTTACTAACAAGCGAGAGCGGTGAGTGCTCAGATTCTGATCTGCGCACCACTTTGAATAATAGGCTATATCTTCGGGAATTTTTTGAATTTCTTGATAAAAAGTTAGGAACAGATTTTTAAAAGTACATACTTTCAGAAAATAATATTAAAAAATTGATTTTTTTGATCCTCTAAATAGTACTGCCTCCTTAAAACTATCAAAAACTTACAAATTAGCAAAAAGAAAATGCCATAGAGGAAAAACCTGACATGATAGAGAAAAATGGGTTTGATATTTGAAATCAGTACACCCAAATTATTAAAAAACAAGTGTCAGATCATAATCAGCAGGAAAAAAAATTTTTTTTGTTGGCCAGTGTTATCCATGTGGCTATTTTGGGTAGTTTAATTTGTTTTAAAAAATACATAGGTACTGTAACACTCAATTAAGTATTTATCTCCTCATTTTCTATGGAAATGTTAATCTTGTTTTTTTTTTGTTTTTTTTTCATTTACATAGTAGTTTTGCTTAACCAATCCACCATGTAAATCAAGGGTTAGTTTTACTTAAATAATTATGAAGAAACTCCCAGAGGTTTTTGTTCTTTCTGGACACCTAAAAATGTGCTCCTGTTTCACTATGCACTAATAGTACCACTGCCTACACATATATAATGTAATTTTTATTTATTTCTTATTTTGTTAATGTTAATCATTAAACTACAATCGCATCATAGCAAAATTCTCCTTTTAAATTGATGAATATCCTTGACAGAAAAAGAACAGTAAACACGAAAAATAAATGCAAACCACTTTCAGATTTTTTTGTAGTAGTGCCAGATATGAGAATTGAGGTAGATGAATTGCAGAACCGTATGCAAATACAGCCATGGGATCTGATGGGATAACAGTCCATGTTACAAGAATGTGCAAGGGAATTGGTGATTCCTCTAACCAAGCTAAAGTTTCAGCTCTGGGAAAGTGCCAAGGGAGTGGAAAGTGGATAAACAGCAAATTAAATTGCAGTTACTGTCTCAAGAGTAGTGGGCAAGGTATTGGAAAAGTTGGTAAAAGGCAAAATTAGGGAATGTTTGGACAGGAATATGATACTCCTCAGCGGGAGCATGATTTTATGAAAGGTAGGTCTAGTCTTTAGTAATTTGCTCACTTTTTATAATAAAGTGACGATTGAGTTGGGTAAAGAAAATGGCTATAGTATGAAACTGCCTTGTCAGTATTTCACATGGCATCCTGTCAAAGGCATTTGACAGGATGCCATGTGAAATCACATAAATTGAAGCAAAACAGTATGAATATGAAGCTAGTGATATAGATAATAGGGATAACAGAGTGTAATATGTGAGAGAAGTGAATCCAGAAGAGGGTGGTTGACTAGTGTTGTGTGGCATGGCCCTGTACTTGGGCTGCTGCTATTTAATTTGTACATCAGTGATATAGGAAATGATTTTAAGAAGAAATATCTGTTTGTTTTCTGATGACATACAACTGGGTATAGGTGATAGCTTAATAATGAAGGTGAAGTTAATGAAGATGATATAGAGATTCTGCAAAATGATTTAAAGAGACTGGAAGCATGTTCGAAGAATAATGACTGCTAGTTTATTATTGTTTTTTTGAGTATCCCAATGGAGGCAGGCTCATCATGGGAGATCCCTCTCTAACCATTGTTCACATATCTATCATACCTCTCCTTGATCTCATTCATTGATGAATCACTCACATCTGCATCTGGCAACCCAGTCATCCCATTTACCACCCTCCAAACCAAAAAATCTACTTCTAACACCCTTGCTAATTGTTGCACTCTTATACAGTTTCTAGGGGTGACCTTTTGTTCTTCCTTTCCTGCTATGAGTCACTCCTAGAAATTGTATAAGAGTGTGGTGGTTGGTAAGGTTGTAAAGACTAGAATTTTTTGCTTGGATGGTGGTGAATGCATTTCCAGAGGTGGCTGTGAGCGGTTTGTCACTCTCTTGGTCATTTACCTCCAGATTCTCTCCACCACTTTGTCTCCATGAAATCCAAGGAATCAGATCTGCATGCAGTTGTCCAGATATGGCTTTTTTAAAACCTTATAAAGGGCATAATAACTTTTATCTCTGTTTTTGAGTGTGTTCTTCAACAGCCACATAATCTGATGTGCTGTTTTGGCCATCTTGGCAATATGTCCTCTAAAACTCCCTGTTAACAATAACCTTCAAATTCCTGGCTTAATTTCCTGCAGTTAATTTCCTTTCCATCAATATAGTTAGCTTGTGATTTCTTCATCCCAAAGTGTATGACATAGCCTTGACCTTTAGACATAGTCCTGCCCCACACTGCCAACCTATTTAAGTCACCTTGTTGGATCTACATCATCTTCATTGACTATCACTCTTTCCAGCTTTGCATCATCAGCAAAACACTGATTATTTCCTCTTAAATCTTTTCCTATATCATTGATGTATAAATTAAACAGAAGAGGACTAGTACTGAGCCCTGCAGTATATCACTAGTCACTTGCCAAGTGATATATATGGGGAAGGTGGACTCACCTTCCCTGTATACCACTCCTGATATCAGTCTATCAACCACTCTCTTATCCAAGTCAGTAGCTTCATATCCATCCCAATTTGCTCCAATCGGTAGAGTTCAATATGGAATCCTGTCAGATGTCTTCACAAAGCTCAGTGACGTTTATGCTATTGAACTTTGTGAAGTTTATGTTAGTTTATACAGCTCATTTGTCACTTTAGTATAAAAGATAAGCAAATTACTAAAGTAAGATCTACCATTCATGAAACCGTGTTGTTCCTTATAAAATATCATATTACTGCCCATTCAATCCTGAATTCTGTCTTTTCCCAGTTCTCCACTACCTTAGTTACCACTTCTGAGATATTGATGGGCCTATAACCTTGTGACTTCTGTCTTGGCATGTCCTTCATGCATTGAAATTATTTTGCTGTCTTTCCACTTTCTTGGTATACCTTCCCAGAAATGAAGCTCAAATTAAACAGCATGGTCAGAAGAAGTGCCAATTTCCTTGCATATTCTCATCATATACAGGTTGATATGCCATCTAATCCCATGGTTATGTTCACAGTAAGGGTCTGCAATGCCAGAAGTATCTCCAATTCAACTATTTTATCATTAGTCAACGTTACATCTGGCACTGAAATATCTTAATAATTGCAAAATAGTAAGTCATCTTTCCATAGTCATTATTCCTTTTACTTGCCACATAGCAGAATAACTCTGTTTTTTTTTGCCTCATCAGCTAGCTAACTTCCCCTCTTTCCTCCAAATTCTTATTCCATGGCATTATCTAAACAGACTCCTCATTTTGTCAT
Organism: Typopeltis vanoorti; assembly: GCF_054136105.1. NCBI lineage: Eukaryota > Metazoa > Arthropoda > Arachnida > Uropygi > Thelyphonidae > Typopeltis > Typopeltis vanoorti. The sequence continues at coordinate 35,454,819 of NC_143550.1, read as the reverse complement.
AATCACCTTTTTTTTTTTTTTTTTTTTTTTGTAATTCCACATACATCCTTTTTTAATAGAAAATTTTGCATGTGTGGCACTTTCAGGTTAATACCGCATGATTGCTCTCCCCAAGTGGGGGCAGTGTGACCACAGTGCACTCATTGTGCAAATTTGTCAATGCATGCTGTTACATTTTCCATTATACCTCCCTCACCAGCCATTGTAGCAGCCAATATATTTCCTCTATCTTGTGATGGAGAGGTTTCAAAGGCAAATTACTGTGATTGTGATAGATCTGCTCTCTATGAGGATAGATTTAAAGGTTTCTGAGATTCAGTGATTATGACAAAGGCTGGTTCAGATACAGAAAAGGAGATGATATGATAGAAAAGTTATTAAAAGTGTTTTATAAGATTGATAGCAGATTTTTTAATATATGAGAGAAGAATCACCAGAATTTTGTTAGCTGTGAACTAGAATTTTTGTGTGGCGGTTAATGAATTGTTCTCAGAGGTAGATGCAATTTGTTCTGAAGTATAGTTGATGTCCTCCCACAATGAGTTTTTGACTCCACGAATGCCTAAGAAAATAATAGTAATAATTTGGAATTCAGAAAACATGTTAATTCAGAAATATTTCAGCATTGTTTTCAAAAGCTTGGATTTTTAAATGTGAATAAGATTTTACTTGTACATATTTTGACTTTTAACATTCTTGTGAATAAGTAATTTATTCTTAAATAACTTTTTATTTTTCTAATGTTTTAGAACTCCTAGTTTTTATAAGAATTATAGTTTAAAAGGTACAAAGAAAGGTAACATAAAGGTGTGTTAAAACTAAACATATTGGATCATTTGATAATTAAAAATACCAACTTATTTAATACTGACCATTTACAAACATCTTACATTATAGCCTACCAGTTTTGCCAGCAAACTGTCTAGCCTTTTCAAGGCGATTACGGAAAGACATAAAAACTAGTAAATGCAAATTGAAAGGAACATAAAAAGGTTGTAAACAAACTAATAGCTATGGTTACACGTTCGTGTGACAGAGACTGAAAGGACTTATTGTTCTTATTCATTATCACGCATGTGTGTTTGTTGTAAACGTGTAATGTGATTACTGGGTAGCTGCAATTCAGATGGATTTAGAGAGAGGATCAGGTGTTTTCACGAACTGTTTAGGATTGCACCCTGATTTCTATTGAGGTTTCCGCCAGTTATTAACACTATTGTGGCTTCCTTGAATAAACGATGTCTGTAGTAGTCATCCAGATATGGCATCGAGCTATTTTGCCACTCTATCGTGTGGTTAGACGTACAGAAATGATGTGCTAAGCTGGAAGAGATACTTCTGTTGTGGTTTACATCACCAGCATGTTCTTTTTGTCCGATTTCTAAACTCCATGAAGTTTGTCCGATGTAGGCAAGACCACAGGAGCAAGGAATGTAATATACTCATGGATATTTGTAGAATGCCATCTTATCTTTTGGGGATCCTAAAACCTGTCTGATGCTGGTGGTTGGTTTGAAGACCACTCTGATGTTGTAGGCTCTTAGTATTCTGGCTATTTGATGAAAGGGATCACTACAGTAGAAATGTGCTGGGAGCTTGATTCTTCTTGTGTGGGGTTGTCACCGTATAGATTTTTTTGATGATGATGTTTGGAGGATATCCATTTTGTGATAATGTATTGGCTATTAGTGAGAGTTCAGTCTGTGTATCCTCCTCTTCTGATATAAACTTTCTGGCCCTATATTTCAACATGTGGATAATGCTCAGTTTGTGTGTCTTGTGATGGTTTGAAGTATAATGAAGATATCTTCCAGTGTCTGTGGGCTTTCTGTAAATAGATAATTTGACACTATTGGATTGTTTCTTTATCAAGATGTCTAAAAAATGCAGTTGGCTGTTGTTTTCCACTTCCAGAGTGAATTTTATCTTGTTATGTATTGAGTTGATTTTATTCACAAACGATTTTAGGTTTTCTAAGCTGCCTTGCCATATAATGAAGATATCATCAACATATCTGCCATATAGATGGTCTAGGGGAGATTGTGGAGAGACTTTCTTTTTCAAGTTTTTTCCATGAAAAGGTCTGCACAAGATGGCGATAGTGGACTTCCCATTGCTAGGCCTTCTAATTGTTGGTATATGGTGTTGTTAACCTTGATGAAATTAGATTGAAGGCAGTGTCTAAACATCTGTGTGATGTTCAGATGAAAGAGATCTTGGATGATGTTTATTACCTCTTCTACTGGTACATTAGTGAAAAGGGATACAACATCTAGACTCGCTAGCATGTCTGTTGGTGCAATCTTAATGGCTTGGCGTTTATTTACAAAATGTTAACTATTCTTGATATAGGATTCTGTTAATCTTATTTTATTATTTAATAAGTTTGCAAGATGCTTTGCCAAAAGGTAGGTTGGGGATGATCTTCCATCAACGATTGGACGGAGAGGTATATCCTTTTTATGTATTTTAGGTGTCCCATATAGTCTTGGAGTGATAGGATATGAGGATTTTAGTAATAGCCAACACATTATCACAAAATGGATAGCCTCCAAACATCATCAAAAAATATCTATATGGTAACAACCCAGGAAAATCAAACTCCCAGCACATTTCTACTGTAGTGATCTCTTTGATCAAGTCAATTTCTTATCAAATAGCCAGATTACTAAGAGCCTACAACATCAGAGTGGTCTTCAAACCAACCACCAGCATCAGACAGGTTTTAGGATCCCCAAAAGATAAGGTGCCATTCTACAATTATCCAGGAGTGTATTACATTCCTTGCTCCTGTGGTCTTGCCTACATCGGAAAAATTTCACGGAGTTTAGAAATCAGACAAAAAGAACATGTTGGTGATGTAAACCACAACAGAAGTATCTCTTCCAGCTTAGCATATCATTTCTGTACAACTAACCACAAGAAGAGTGGCAAAACAGCTTCATGCCATATCTGGATGACGACTACAGACATCGTTTATTCAAGGAAGCCACAATAGTGTTAATAACTGGCGGAAATGAGGGTGCAATCCTAAACAGTTTGTGGAAAAACCCGATCCTCTCTAAATCCATCTTAACTACAGCTAGCCAGTAATCACATTACACGTTTTCAACAAACACACATGCGTGATAATGAATAAGAACAATAAGTCCTTTCAGTCTCTGTCATGCGAACGTGTAACCTTAGCTACTAATTTGTTTACAACGTTTTTATGTTCCTTTCAATTTGCATTTACTAGTTTTTATGTCTTTCCATAAACGCCTTGAAAAAACTAGACAGATTGCTGGCTAAACTGGTAGGCTATAACGTAAGATGTTTGTAAATGGTCAGTATTAAATAAGTTTGTATTTTTAATTATCAAACAGCCAAATATGTTTAGTTTAAACAGTTTAATGAAACACAAAGTTCAGTGCATGGAAAGAGAAAAATGCAGAAAGGCCAAACTTTTGAACCGCCTAATGTTCCTTGCACAGAATTCTCCATCATTCCAAAGTTCGTCATAGTCAGAGGTCATATCAACTCAATATCAGCTAAAAAAATTTATTTATGCACTTCATTGGCACTTGTAAGAGAAAGGATTCAACACAAGAGATACAAACTAAATAAAAGTGATATTAATTGCCGCAAGTTCTTTGATGACATTTCTAACAATTTAGAATATACCATATGGAACCAAATAGATTAAACGATACAACGCAGTTATGAAAAAACTTTCAAACTTTATAAGGACAAACAGATTAGGAAATTCAATGAACTTTACAAGAAAAAATATTGGACACAAAACAACCTTCCAGACAACAAAGTGATCTTTAATTTGTCGAATCATAGTCTCACAAAAAATGAATCCGACATTCTCAAAAATGGTTTTAACTTTGCGATTACCCCAAACACATTCCTGAAATGGATTTCATGTGTGGATTTGAAAAATGCTTATATCCACTGCTGCAAAACGTAACCAACACTATTAGATTTAAATTTGCTGTTTTAAGGATACTTGTGACATAAGCCTGAATGATATATGCACATAAACACAAGAAAGATATTTAATTAGCCAAATATTTCGGCCTGGAAATAGCAGAATACCACTGAGGATGGTGTGCTATTTCCAGACCAAAATATTTGGTTAAATAAATATCTTTCTTGTGTTTACGTGCATATATCAATTAGATTCAAAAGTACAATAATGCTAGCCAAAGCCAAACAACCTATTCTCAACACATCTCCTTATGATAGAAAGGCAATTCTCAACTTGAAGAAAAACAAAGATATCATTATTACAAAGTCTGATAAAGGAAATTCAACAGTTATCCTTAACTCTAAAGATTATTATGATAAGTTAAACATATTACTATCAGACAACTCCACCTATAAGATCCTAGACAGAGAACGCACAATAAAAAATCATAATGAAACAAACCAACTAATCAAAAATTGTAACATTTGGCCAGAAGAAGTGAAGAGAACACTAAAATCCTCACATCCTATCACTCCAAGACTATATATATGGGACACCTAAAATACATAAAAAGGATATACCTCTCTATCCAAGCGTTGATGGAAGATCATCCCCAACCTACCTTTTGGCAAAGCATCTTGCAAACTTCTTAAACAATAAAATAAGATTAACAGAATCCTATATCAAGAATAGTCAACATTTTGTAAATAAACTCCAAGCAAACTTATTAAATAATAAAATAAGATTAACAGAATCCTATATCAAGAATAGTCAACATTTTGTAAATAAACTCCAAGCCATTAAGATTGCACCAACAGACATGCTAGCGAGTCTAGATGTTGTATCCCTTTACACTAATGTACCAGTAGAAGAGGTAATAAACATCATCCAAGATCTCTTTCATCTGAACATCACACAGATGTTTAGACACTGCCTTCAATCTAATTTCTTCAAGGTCAACAACACCATATACCAACAATTAGAAGGCCTAGCAATGGGAAGCCCACTATCGCCATCTTGTGCAGACCTTTTCATGGAAAAAACTTGAAAAAGAAAGTCTCCACAATCTCCCCTAGACCATCTATATGGCAGAGATATGTTGATGATATCTTCATTATATGGCAAGGCAGCTTAGAAAACCTAAAATCGTTTGTGAATAAAATCAACTCAATACATAGGATAAAATTCACTCTGGAAGTGGAAAACAACAGCCAACTGCATTTTTTAGACATCTTGATAAAGAAACAATCCAATAGTGTCAAATTATCTATTTACAGAAAGCCCACAGACACTGGAAGATATCTTCATTATACTTCAAACCATCACAAGACACACAAACTGAGCATTATCCACATGTTGAAATATAGGGCCAGAAAGTTTATATCAGAAGAGGAGGATACACAGACTGAACTCTCACTAATAGCCAATACATTATCACAAAATGGATATCCTCCAAACATCATCAAAAATATCTATATGGTGACAACCCCACACAAGAAGAATCAAGCTCCCAGCACATTTCTACTGTAGTGATCCCTTTCATCAAGTCAATTTTTTATCAAATAGACAGAATACTAAGAGCCTACAACATCAGAGTGGTCTTGAAACCAACCACCAGCATCAGACAGGTTTTAGGATCCCCAAAAGATAAGGTGGCATTCTACGAATATCCAGGAGTATATTACGTTCCTTGCTCCTGTGATCTTGCCTACATTGGACAAACATCATGGAGTTTAGAAATCGGACAAAAAGAACATGTTGGTGATGTAAACCACAACAGAAGTATCTCTTCCAGCTTAGCACATCATTTCTGTATATCTAACCACACGATAGAGTGGCAAAACAGCTCCATGCCATATCTGGATGACTACTACAGACATCATTTATTCAAGGAAGCCACAATAGAATAACTGGCGGAAACCTCAATAGAAATCAGGGTGCAATCCTAAACAGTTCGTGGAAAAACTTGATCCTCTCTCTAAATCCATCTGAACTGCAGCTACCCAGTAATCACATTACACGTTTACAACAAACACACATGCGTGATAATGAATAAGAACAATAAGTCCTTTCAGTCTCTGTCACGCGAACGTGTAACCATAGCTATTAGTTTGTTTACAATGTTTTTATGTTCCTTTCAATTTGCATTTACTAGTTTTATGTCTTTCCGTAAATGCCTTGAAAAAGGTAGACGGTTTGCTGGCGAAACTGGTAGGCTATAATGTAAGATGTCTCTAAATGGTCGGTATTAAATAAGTTTGTATTTTTAATAAAGGTGTGTTCTTTTCTGAAGAAAATTAATAAATTAAAAATGTCAAGAAATTATATTCTTGTTTCATAGACAGTACAACCGATTTAAAAAAAAGTTTTCAGAAGTCACACATTCACAAATATATGAGTTCACATTTTACTATAAATATACTACCTGCAATATGTAGGGGTAAGGAAGTGGTTCTGCCACTGTACAAATCTTGATGATCATTATTTTACTATAAAGATGCCACTGTTGATGGAGGGAAAATTCACAACAGAGATTTAGAATGATAATTACTAGGTGGATACTAAATACATTTGTCTGAGATGTATACTCTACCTCTTCAAATTTATCATGTAAACTCTAGGTCAACCAAACTTTCTCATTTAGCACTTTTTAGGTTTCCCTATAAATCAAACCAACTTGAAGGAATAAATATATAATTATGTGTGCAAATTAATTTCATGCTATTCTAATATGTCTTGTAGTTGTTAATTACTTTTCTTGTAGTTTCATACAGAGGTCACATTAAGGGCATGCTATAAAAAAAATGTGCTCTTGAAAATAATTCTAGTATTGAGATCAGAATATCAGGGTTATTATAACTTTGTTATTTAATCTCACTATGCTGTTCTAATTGTTTCTTAAAATATAATACTTTTTGCTGACCAGCGGTAAATAATGTTTCTTGTGGTTTATAACAAGCTTTATAAGTTCTTGAACTTACATCATGAGGAGTACAAGACTCATATAAAATTACTAGAAAAAAAAGTACACACAGCAGATGTTATCAGAACTTCAAAAGTAGTGTAAAGTTTATAATTGTTTTACTTAATAGTATGTACTATTTATTGTATTGTCTACAAAGAGCTAAAGTTTTTCCTTTATGTTTTAACTCTCACTGAATTTATGTTCCCCCCTTTTCCTGCCTTGCCTTAATCTTTATCGTACATATGACCGGCTTTAATTTTAATTGCCACCAGCAATATGACTACTACTTATTCAGTCCCTTACGCTCTTCAGTCTGGCAAATTTGTTTTTTGACTATGCTACCCAGGCTGAGTTTCCAAGCGTAAGTTACGGATTGAAATGTGGAATAACAGCATTGCAGAGGTTCACTTTAACAGAAAGCTCTCATTATCCTACTCAACTCTTAGGTTAGTCATGGCAATTTCCTACTGGAAATTGCCACAGCTAATTTTTTTTTGCAATAGTGCATTGGCAAGAATCAGATCTGCATGTCATTTATTTTTATTTACAAGTCATTTATTCTAACTAAGAAATGCATATAGATTTGAGACAAATAATTAGTGATGGCTACCTTTCCTAGCCTACCTAAATCTTGATTATCATACGCTAATTTACAATACAACACTGTACACCACGCTATTATACAACACAGTAATTATACATAATTAAGACAACATATTTCATACCTTTGCACAGTTCCATATATCCATAACACAAGAGTATCAACATATTACAGCTACTCACAGATATTCCTTCACAAACAGTTTGTTGTATCCAACGAAAGTTCCATTAGGACATCTCATTCCTCTGTCTTGATTAGGATGGTTCTTGTTTCACTAGGATACTGGGGCAAGATGAAATGCATTGGGGCAATGCATTTCATCTTTAATGGTGGCTTGGCTCTATGCAAATTCCGAGTGATGTCCTTTCCTTTCTCTTCCTCTGTAGCTGACAACTGGAAGCTTTTCTATCGGGGGAAAAATTACTGGGGGAGACCTGGACTTCATCTTCGATACTTTTCTATCGGTTCCTGGCCACAGGTGCTGGTGGTTGCGGAAAGCATGGCAACGTCTGTACTTGAGAACTTCTGGAACACTCATGAACTCCGGGGAATCCAGTGAACCACCTCAATTCTTACTCACCAGATCGCTTAAATATCCCTTCCCATTCTTTGTGTTTATGTCCACAATTTTCACGCCTATCCTCAGGAGTGTCGACGTCAACTTTTGCACGCTTTCACTGAAATCTTTGTTCTTGATGAATTTTAACCTTCACAAGTCCCTGTGACTTTTTCCTTCAGGGCTTTTTCTTTGTTCTTTACTAAACTAGGCAACTTTCCTGCTGACTCATTACTTTTATAGAGAATGATTATTTTCCTTTGTGTTAACACAATTGTTTTACAGGTAATATCATACATTATAACTAATTTCTTATATATATACTTTACACAATCTTTGCTTTATATCTTATGTATTATTCTGATTTAAGACCCTTGTAAAACCAAACTCGATAGAGTTATAGAATAACTTATCACATGAGATTTTACACTAGCACATGTAAACAAAGTGACTGGAAAAAAACTTTGTATTAACACACCACCATCCGTTTTAAAAGGTAGGCATGAAAAAAGCATTATGAGAAAGAGCTTACATTTCCAGTGTGTCAGAAAAAAAGAAATGAATAACTGTGTTACCTGTGTTATGATTAGCGACAGAAATGCTCTATATCCTCACACAATGCAACAGAAACAATCCCACACCAAGTCTGGTCTGCATTCATCAAAAATCTTATTGTGGAACTGGAATGTGACATGCTTTATGCCACAGAACTTGGCAATAACTAGCATTATCCATTGGTTACAGATTAGTTAATACAGTGGTTTTTTCTAGTCACCTTGTTTATATGTGCTAATTTTGAAGTTCTGATAACATCTACTGCACACATAATTTTTTTCTAGTCTTTTTAAGAGACAAGTCTTGTACCTTTGATGATGTAATCTAGTGACTTATGAAACATGTCAGTTTATATTATTTATTTTAAAAGACCTGTTTTACGTTTAGAAACGTGTTTAAAATACCAGAAATTAATTTTAATACCAGATGTTTCAGAGCTTGTATCTTTTAAATCATATTGTTTGCAAGAAATGATTGGGTTTGTCACCTTTAAAGATCCTGAATGTCATTTCTTATTGTGAAATGCATCAAGTAAATTGATAATCACTTCTATATTAATAAATTATATTTTCCAAGTGTTTATATTCATTCCATACGTGAGAAGCCGTAGGACCTACAAGCACATCAGTGCCATGTCTGGGGTGCAAGCGAGGACTTTGATGGAAGTTTGACTTTTTTTTTTGAATAGTTACAGGTTGTAGTGGAAATACTTATGATAGGCTGTTCCAGAAGATGGAGATAGATGGAATAAAGGAGGAAGAAAAGCAAGTTCATTGTGTTTTGCAGCTGCAAAGTAAAGGAGTGTTTGGACAGCTGTTGCTCTTGTATTAACAGGTGCAGTAGAAATGGAGGAATGATAATTTCCAGTTCAGTGGAGCAGGTACTTCAGTGGTCATTGTTGAAATGACACAAAGCTGAAACACAGTATGTGTGTGAGATAGAGGTTGAAGTGAATCTCTGAGAGAGATCATCAATGAGCTGAATTGCTCTCCTCTGAATAACATAAAAATTTTTTAGATAAGTTTTAGGTGCTCCACCCCCAAACATGTGAGCAATATTCTAAGCATAAGCAGATTTGGAATTTGTATATTGTTAAGAGTTAGTTGGATGTAAAATAGCATCTCTTGAATGAAAGTGAATGCCTAGTTCTCTGGATGCTGAGGGAAGCTATTTTGTGATGTGTTTGTGTGAGGAAAGGCTGCAGGTGAATTGAAAGTTTATTTTTCACTTGGTTAGAGTATAATAAATTTAGTTTAATCCTTTATCCAAGTGTGAGCAAACAAAGTTTGCGCCTGAAAATATCTTCAGGACTGAGGTAAGGTAGTACAACACCAGGCAACTCATAGCAAAGGTGGACCAAGCTGCTATCAATCCTATCTTAATATCTCCCATAATGCAAAACACATCTCCTTGCAGATAAGTCTAATGTTATGCATTATGGGAAGGGCCACAACCCAAGACTAGTTTCGACCTTTATTGAGGTCTCTTCAGTGGGAGCCAGGCAGAAGTGGAGATACCAGGCAGAAGCATTAGCAGGTCATCTCTACCTATAGGAGTTGCCAAATGGTGTGCCACTCGTTAATCCAAGTAGCGAGATTTCATCTTGTCTAGCAATTTGCTCTTGTATTAACAGGTGCAGCAGAAAGTGGAGGAATGATAATTGCCAGTTCAGTGGAGCAGGTACTTCAATGGTCATTGTTGAAATGACACAGAGCTGAAACACAGTGTGTGTGAAATTGTTATCGGCTCCATTGAAGGATAATATGTGATCATTGGTTAAGGCAGTAGTTATAGAATATTTTGATGCCTGGTATACTTAAAGGTTTGTCAAATGAATAGGATGAATTGAAAGTACTATGTGAAGCTGTGGATAGGATTAGTGGAGACTGAGAATAGGTTGTTTATCTACTTGAGAAAGAGGGTAGGTAATAGGACAGAGCCCTGGAGGTACTCCTGCATTGGTTCAAAAGCTTGAAGAGAGAGAGAGAGAGAGAGCCATCAATTGTGACATACAGTGAATGACCACAGAGGAAGCTAGCACCAATTACAGATTTGTCAAATGAGTAGGATGAATGTAAAATGCTATCATCTGTAAAGCTGTGAATAGGATTAGTGGTGATTGAGACTAGGTTGTTTATGTACATGAGAAAGAGGGCAGGCGATAGGACAGAGTCCTGGGAAGTTTCACCAAACCTTTCCATTGCACTCATCCAGTGGTGAATGATGTAAGCTAAGAAGTCAGCTGTGGATCTTGAATGGCAGAATCTATACTGGTAGGTCACTGATTAATTCATGGGCCTCTAGGTAGTGGAGGAGTTAGCTGTTGATGATTTTCTGCATTATTTTAGAGAGAACTGAGGTGATGGTAATTGGTTGGTAGTAAAATGGCAGACTTCTATTGTCCTTTTTTGGAATAGGCTGGATATGTGATTGCCTCTACATTTTGGGATGAGTACCAGTTATGAATAAATGCCAATTAGCAACCATGCCATAAACACAATGTTTATGGCATGTTTGCTAATTGGCATAAGTTACTATAATCATATTATTCACTTTTTTAATAAAAACTTTAATGGTTTAATTCACAACACAGATGTTAAAAAAAAGTATTTCTCCTAACATAACTGAGCCATTGTCAAGGATGAAGATAATGTGGTAAACAAAGTAATTTGAATAAGAACATTGCATTCTTGCTTGATGTTCAAATCCCTAATAATCTGTTACAAGTGTTTTAAGGTGACAGTTCTCCATTTAACTGCATGTACTATGTTGATCATATCATTCTGACGTATTAGTAGTAAGTTTAGATATTAATTTTCTATTTACAAATATCTCACGTAAAGAAGCACTGCCTTTAATTTAAAAAAATGTTCCTTAAGGATATTTGGTATGGCATAATAAAATTTACCTACAAATCAAGGAAATGGCAATAGGTTCTCCTCTCTTTTCTTACCACTGCTTGCAAATTTCTTTGTGGAAATGTTGAAGTAAATATGAAGTTGATATGGCATAATAAAACATTAGCACACTGAGCTAGAGCTATTGCTCTGACATTTTACTCCAAAATGCTTGTTTGATATTCTGTGTTCTTATTCAAATTCTTTACTACATCTTTATCCTAAACAATGCCTCAGTTACTGTTAGATAAAATATTTAAGTAAAATATTTTTTGAAACTGTTATTAACATATATACAAACAACAATGCCTAAGTAAGTGCATGATTCAATTTCTTTCATCAATTTGTATTGTCATGGTATTCACAGTTTTTTTCCTTCTGATGCAGATGAAATGTTTAGATTACTAACTGCAGTTACTTTCACTTGCTTTTCATTAACACTACATTGCTGGTATGAGGAGCCAGCTAAAATTTCGATTCCTGAAATTAATGGGTTTTTTTATTTATTTTTATTTTTTTATTTTTTTTTAAGGTGGGACATTGCAGCTCAATCCTGCAGATAGACCTAACATACATGAAATATTAGAAAGATTAACAGAAATTGCAGAAGCTAGGCATATCAATCTTACTGCACCTTTAAGATTGGGTCAACCAACTGGAAGTACTCCCTCTAGTCCAGGTAAATGATAAATATATATATAAATTATGTCTTTTTATGTATGTATTATTATCATTATTATTCCAAAACCCCCTTATAGAGTCAAAGATTTATCACGAGAGGTCCCTTTGTCATATACGCACAGCTCATCATACCATGCCTTAAATACATTCAAAGTGTCACTGCAGGCAGTATACTCTTAGGCAATGCATTCCATTCATTCACATCTCTCCATGCAATAAATCTGCTTCTTACACCCTCCTTATTCAATTTCCAGTGATAACCTCTTGTTCTACCCCCCTCCTGATTTTCCACCATTTTATGAAAAACCTCCTTTGACATTAATCCTAAAACAACCCCTTACCATCTTTTATGTCTCTGTCATGTTACCCCTTTTACCTTAGACTCCAACTTGCATCTTCTCAACCTTTCTTCATTCTCAACATTTCAGAGACCAAAAACTTTTAGTCAGTTGCCTCTGGATCCTTTCTAGTATCTCTCATCATCCTTTTCAAAAAGAGGTGACCAAATTTGTGCACAGTAGTCCATATGTGGCCTAATCAGATCCTTATACATTGGAACTAGAATTTCCATACTTCTACAAGTCAAGTGTCCTCCACATCATTGCGAAAATTTGTGTTGTCCTCACAACTTTGATGTGTCCTCTAAATTTGAGATCCTTATCTGCCATCACTCCAAGACCTCTTATTTCTCCACCTCCAACAATATATCCCCACCAAAAGTAAATTCTACATTCCATCTTTGTTTTCTAAATTTTAAAACCGTACATTTTGCAACATTGAACTAGTATTCTTACTTTTGTATCCATTCACTCAGTCTATTTGGGTATTCTTGTAAGGCTATAACATCTGCTCTACTCTTCATAGTTCTTCCCAACTTTGCATCATTTGCAAACAACTGGATACCTCCATTCAAATCTTCCCCAAAATCATTAACATTCAGGTTAAACAGCAATAGCCCTGAAACAGATCCCTGAGGTATACTACTATTGACTTTTCTCTTCTGGAATATTGCTCCCCCATACACAACTTGCTGATAATTACCATATAGCCAGTCTCCAATCCAGTGTACTAGTTTAACATCCCATCCCATCCACTCTAGTTTGCCTGTCAACTAGACTATCAAGTTCCACAGCCTTATTAACATTAAAATTGCTCAGTTCCCCATATACTTCTTGCTCACTCACAGTACGTCTCTACTTCTCCTCATCCACTACTTTCAAATTTTTCATGATCTCACATTCACAAGGGTGAAATACCCTTATGAATGTGATATCGAAAGGACTTCCTAGGGTTTTTTGGCTTCATTCACTAACTGCCGCTCATACTGCTCTTTTGTTACTCTTACCAATTAAGTCACCCTCCTTTTGTGTCTTTTTATTCCTCATGAAACTGATTATTACCACTATTCTTATGTTGCCTCCTTAATGTCTTCTTTCTCTGTATTGCATACTTAATCTCTTCATGCATTTCAGGAATCGAAATTTTTCCTGAGTTTCTCATAATCACTATCCATGTAGTTTCATATATACCCTTTTCTCTACAGAAGGTCTTCGTATATCATTTTCTATTTTATTCTATTTGCCTCTATCTCACACCATACTCAAAACCCTTTCCATAATCCTTCATAACTTTCCCTGCCACTATTTCCCCCTTGTCTACACATGGCTGCAACTACCCACGTAATTGCTATGTGGTCACTCACCAACTGGAGGGAGATTTGACATCTCATTTATAAATCCTTTGATGAGATAATCAAGTCCAAAACTCTCATCCTCAGTGACCTCTGTTACATACTGTGTAAGGTAGTTATCCCTCAAAAACTCAAGAAATTCATTTTCTCTACTTTGGGTTACTATTTCATCATCCTATTCTATATTGCTATAATTAAAATCACCCATAATGATCAACCTTTCTTATTTGCTTGGCTAATTTGTTTATGCGTTTCATAGTCTATTCTCCACATCACCAGGTCTGTGGCAACATCCGACTAAGTATTTCACTCTCTTCACCTCTATCTCACACCATACTGCCTCGAAACCACTGCCGCTGTTTTGCCCTTGCATCTCTACTTTGTATGAACGTAACTTTTAATCATCATGAACATATTTAATTTCATTATTTAATAAGGCTAAATGTTTTTTGACTTTGGACAGGTGCAGAATAAATAACAATCTACTAACCCATGCATAAATTTTATGAGATTTGGGAAACTGAAAGGTTTCTTTTGACCTCTAACAGATAAGTATTACCTGGGCTACTCCACATCTTTTCAGAAATGTAATCTGGTTTATGTATTTAACACTTTTAACTAAAAGTTTTCCGTAAAAGTTACATTGATTTGAAGCAGCATTTCATAAAGCTCAGAAATAATTTGACAAATTGAAATTTAAGCCATAATAATTATCTTAATAGGGATTTTAGTTACATAATTTTTATTAGCATAGAATTTTGCCCTAGTGTAAAAGACATTTTCAATATTACTTTCATCTTAAATAATTAGAACATAAACTGGAAGAGTCAACAATGAAAATGTGTGAACTATGCATACTTGACAGAGTGCCATGTTCTAAATACATAAGGTCCTAATAAAATAACTTAACAATTAAATTAGTTATTAATTTACAAATTAATTAGTCCTTCTCCACAAGTTCTGGAAATGATTATTTCTCATCACTTCTGTTTAGATTTGGATGATATAGCAAGGTTTCACAACTTTCTTTATGTAAGTATTCCATGAGATAATTACTTTTGGTCATTGACCTACCTGTTTGGGCAAAATATGATAACCAACACTGGCACGGAATTTAATAGACTCCAGGGTTGGCCATAGGCATATTCTCTGTTTAAACAAGGCCCTTATTGTTTTCATCAGAATGTTGTCCTTTCCCTGGTATGAAAAGTCAGCTACTGGACATACACCAACTCAACATCAGCAGAATTCAAATGGGCACTGTCAACCTAAGCAGTATCAGTGGAAAAGATGTAGAACTGACAGAAGAATTTGATATATACCACATCGACATAATTGGTGTTACTGAAACAAAAAAAACAGGTGAGATTCTTCTAGATAACAAATATAAGATGTTATATTCAGGCAGTGATGATTAGGCAAAGGAAACGGTAACTACAGTATTCAATACTACACAAAGATAATTTTAAATGACAAGCAGTTTCTAATATAGTAATCAGAACAAACATCAAAATGGGGACTTGGACACTGAGACTTATTTGTGCCTGTGGTTCTGCAGAGGATTTTTTGTCATTAAACAAAGTAGCTGACATAAAGAAAAGGTGGTCCTTGTTGGAGGTCTAAACAGCAGAGTAGGAAATTAATACCAGGCATAGAAACAATTTTGAAAATGGAGAAAAAAGCAAACTAATAATAATGGCAAATATCTACTGGATTTTTGTTTAGGACATATTACAGTATGAAAATTTGCACAAATTCACATGTAAGAAACAAGAAATAAGAAAAGTCTTATTTGACAATGCTTTTTTGAAAAGTCATATTTGAATGTTGATATATTCATGCTCGTTCAAGACAGCAAGCGTATACAAGGGATTTCAAATAGGAAGTGTTGTGCGTTTAGTTTTGAGTTGGATGAAATTAATTATCATATTGAAAAGAAAAGCATATAGGAAAGTTTTAAAGCTTTCAGATGTCAATTGTAGACTCAAATATACAAATCAAATATCATTCAAGAAAAATGAGAGAGTTTGAAGCCAAGAATCAATCCTTGGAGATTCTTTGACAGGCTCCAAAGACAACATTGATTGATTTAGCCAGAGAAGTATGTGGTGAAGCTATCTGCAAAGATTGAAAAATTATAACTCCATGGTGGACTTTGGAAGTTAAAGAGGAAGTCTGGAAAAAGAGGGCATACTGGTAGTAGCAAATAAATCAGCATGTGCTCTGAGAGAATACAGAGAAAAATGTAAGAAAGCAAAGCATTGTACAAAACTCACTAAAAACAAAAGTCATGCTGAATAGTTGGGAAACTTTGGTAAGAACATAGCAGATAAATATCGGAAAAAAAGATAAATATGACGCTGTTCATAAAACTTAGAAATGGAGGAAAGAGTACTGCAAACGGAATCGGAGGTGATAAAGGTGACATGAAAACTGAAGAGAGAGAGATTCTAGATGTCTAGAGTAATTACTTTGACCACTGACCTACCTGTTTGGCCAAAATATGGAGCTCCTTGAAAAAGTAATCAAGAGCACATATCAATATTTTAGGTAGAAAAAGCCATCAAAAACATGAAACATGTTTTTGATGGCTTTCTAAGTAGATAATATTTGACCAGAAATGCTCATATGTGCAAGTGTTTGTTTTATAGTGCACACATAATTCAAGAAAGCCTGGTTAAAAGCACAAATTCCAGATGATTGAGTGGAGCTCTTATATTAGCCATCTGTAAAAAAAAGGGAAATACTGGATCTGAGAATTACAAGAGAATTTTTCTACTGGGTATTCTAGGTAAGATTTATTCACATGTACTTGGAAAGAGCATATAAAAAATTGGAAAAGAAACTCAGAGAAGACCAAACCTGGGTTTAAGCCAAACAAAGCTAGTCATAATGAAATTTTTGCTTTAAGACAAATTGTTGAGAAATCTTGGAAATATAACAAGGATCTATATTAAGTTTTGTAGGTCTGGAAAAGGCACATGAGAACATTCCATCAAAAAAGGCTGTTCAAAATGTACAAACATATAGTGTAAATGGAACATAATATCGACCATACATGATCTATATTTGAGTCTTAAGTCAGAAGTTCAGTTCAAAGGAGGTACAAGAAGATTGTGTTTATTAAAGCAGGTATGAGGCAAGGGTTCACTCTGTCTTACTGTTATTCATTATCTATATGGATTGCACTATGAAGGAAAGTGGCATTAGGCTTTATATGAAAATTCGATATGTTAACTCAGCTCTTTACTTTATGAAGGTGTTATTCTCTTAAATAAATCAGTTAAAGTGTGTAGGAGTTGTTAATTTAAATTAACTAACTGCTGTAACAAGTTTGGTGAAAAAATTAACAAGGAAAAGACGGTGAAAATAGGTAGGAACACTGAAAACATCAGCTGCATTCTGAATGGGGGAACTATAGAACAAGTAAAATATTTCCACTATTAGGCCATAATTTTTGATCATGAAAGCAAATTAAATATGGAAAAGAGAATAAGCAAAGATGGCATTGTGGGGGATTCAGTTCTAGTAAAGTTATATGGAATAAGAGAGAAATTATTTAAAGCAAAGTAACTGTACAAGGGCATGTGTACTGAATAGTTGTGATAATCACCATGAAGGACACCAGATCCCCCCCCCCCATGACTTGGGGACATCTGTTGTCTCAGGATGCAGAGTTATAAACTTGGCCACCCATCTGGCGACTGTTGGATATGCAGGGGCACAGTCCCCTAAAGTCTTGCACAAAGTTTGGTGAATCTCAGTTGCAGACTTTTCTTGCAGCACAAAAAACTTGATGGCCCACACCTCCTTGTTTTTGAATTTCTTCAAAACCTCAGACATGTCTTATTATATCTCCTAAAAGAAAATGAAAAAATTATTACAATTTGATGAAACATGGGAGTTAAATGGTTCAAGATGGTTTAAATATTTTTTGTTGTGGTTATATCAATTGCTTTAATATCATTTTTGTTCTAGGTGTTTATCAGAATGTTTCATCCCCCCGTATTTATATACAGCTACATTGTTAGTGGTCATACTAGTTTTCACTTATTGATCTGAGTTGGGTTAGAAATAATATAGTTAATCAAAGAGAGTGGAGACCACATACGAGAATTCTGAAGAAAAAAAAATAGTGAAAGTGAATAGATTGCATCAATGGCAGAATCTTATTTAAAATGATATTTGAAAGGAATTTGACATTTGTTAGCATTCAGGAATGTATGAGCAGAAGTATTATTATTATTATGCAGACACCTCCATGGAAGCTGAAGACTCATTGTGGAGGTCCACTTAAAAAAAAAATAATCAACAGTTATCAATGCATGTACAATATCTGTCATATTTTGCCTAAATCATTCACTGACAAAGCAAAACTGACTCTGGCAATCTATTCAACTCATTCACCTCTATCCAAGCAAAAAATCTAGTCCTCTCACTCCTTTACTAACCACACTCTTACTCAATTTCCATGGATGATGTCTAATTTTTTTCATATTATTCATGTAGTACTGATATTTTGCCCACATCGATTCTATATCCTCCCCCTCAAGCAATCTATATATCCTTATGATATCTTGTCCTTATTTGCCAATCAACCAACTTCTGTAACCCACAAAAAGAGCAAGATGGTTGATGCAGTTAGATGTTCCTTAGAGGGAAAATTATAATACCTGACAATATTCGAGTCCTAATGGATAACATGCTGATTTATTGGAAAATTGTTGATAAGAAGTTAGTAAGAATGTAAGCTTTACATGTTGTACTATCATAATATCCTATACATCTCTTGATATGACAGAATTTGATGATATTAATTTATTGGTTTTTATATTTAGAAATTGTAAGACATCTTCATTTGTATTGTGGTCCCAAATAGTATGTCCACCAATTTTTATTTTTTATTTCATTTCTGCAGTTGGGATTTCTGTTTCATCTTTCTGTTTTTTTGCAATCCATGTTTCTCTTCCATATAATAAATTTCTTTAAATTGGAAATTATAGTCTGATTGTAGTATGTTTTTTATACTATGAATGGTTTAAATATATATAAACATAGTATAAATCCACATTTTATACTATGAATGGTTTAAATCTATTTAAATCGATTCTTATGGTGTCTAATTTCAAACTGTAGTCTCAAGATATTTTTCCAAAGAAGGCACGTTATGTTGAAGAAACATGTTATTTAGACCATCTAAAGTGGTGAAAGATTGTTTCTTCTTTGCAACAAGATTAAAATAATATGAAATGTTGTAATTCTTTTCAAATCCACACTATAGAAATGGTTGGCTTTGTTTTTTGTATTTTTTTTTTTTTTTGGAATTTCTTGATACCCCATTGCCAAAAATATTGCAGCATTGAGCATTGCAGAATAGTGTAAATTAAGCTTATTTCAGCTAAGTTAAACAGTTGTAGCACATTTGCTTCCTAGTTTTGATAATGTGATGTGTGATAACATGATTTGGTTCCTTTTTCACCAAGAACGAGGCTGTTTCTTCTGAAAGTCATTCAGGTAAAATTTGGATTTTTATTTCTTTTGTTTGTTTCTTTTTTTTTTATTTATTTCTTTCTTGCAAGATTATATGATTACTCATATAATATATTTTTAAATTGGAGTGTGTTTAAGTAAAATAGAATATAATTAAATAAGTGCGAATTAAATTTTCACCAATTCCAATTTACTTACAAATGTAAATTATTTATGATAAAATTATTTTTTAAAAACATTATTCAATTTATTTTATTAAATGAAATGATTTTAGTAAACTTTTTAAACACTCAAGTCTCAAACTCTTCACCCCTTCCCCTCAGCCCACTGTTTTCATGACACTTATCTCAAGGAGATAGTGTCACAGCACATTTAAACCCCCCCCCCAAAAAAAATCTAGAAAAATGTTTTCACCTCAATGACATTCATGGTATAAGTGCCAGTTTAAATGTCCATCCACTGTAGGCAGCCAAACTTGATCTTGTTTTTGACAGAATTCCATGCAACTAAAAAATCCCACTATGCACCCAAGTTATACTCAGCATGAAAGACTTCTGTTGCAAGCATAACACATTTTTGTGGCCTGATATTATAAATTAAAGATGCCAAGAAATTATATTCTTGGTTTCTGGTTTCATCCTTTATCCAAGTGTGGACAAACAAAGTTTGCTCCTGAAATAATTTCAGGACTTGGCAACTCGTATATAGAAGCTAATGAATTTACATCACTTGCCTTAGTATCCCATAATGCAAAGTACATCCTTACAGGCATGTATAATGTTATGCATTATGGGAAGGGTCACTACCCAGACTGGTCTCAACCTTTATTGTGGTCTCATCAGTGGGAGCCAGATCTAGAAGTGATACCGAGGTTTAAAGTAATGCAGAAGTTATATTTCCATATATAGTCTGTGGGGTCTGGTTCCCACTGATGAGACTGTTGAAACCAGTTTTGGAGTGACCCTTCCCATAATGCATAGCATTATACATGTCTGTAAGGATATGTGACATTATGAGATACTAAGGCAAGTGATGTGAAGTCATCAACCTCGATATACAAGTAGCCCAGTCATTAAGTGACTTCATGCACATACTTTGTTTGTCTACTCTTGGATAAAGGATGAAACCTAGAATATAATTTCTTGGCATCTATTATTATTATTATTATTATTATTATGTGAAACCTCCAAGTAGTCCAAAGACTCATCGAGGGAGAGTGTGCCAACAGCATCAAAAGATTGATCCCTTTCCCACTACTAACTGCACTCAAACTTGCTTAACTTTTTGCGAGCCATTAGTAGCAGAGGCTCTATCAATCGACCACCCTTTAATTTTTAGTATAATCGAGTGAAAAAACTTTCAACATGGCCTGATATCAGTTGTCAGAAGATGTCAAACTTTGAATGCTTTCTCTCTCTGATTTCAGGTTTCCTTCTCTTATTATGTATCATCTATCTGCTATCTCTAATGATTCTCTCTCTTCCCCAAAAGTTAAAAGTTTGGGAGATTCTCATTTTATGTAAATATCAAAAATAGTTTTAATATTATATTTATTTTTAATATTAATTTCTAACATGCATGGCAAATGTT
Source organism: Typopeltis vanoorti (assembly GCF_054136105.1). NCBI lineage: Eukaryota > Metazoa > Arthropoda > Arachnida > Uropygi > Thelyphonidae > Typopeltis > Typopeltis vanoorti. The sequence goes on along the minus strand of NC_143550.1, from coordinate 35,433,839 downwards.
TAAATGATAAACTGATTGTTGTTAGTACGTTGTATTCCTTTCTTTGATTTGCTTGTTACTTCTACACACTGATGATGTACTTTTAAAATGTTATTTTAGTAAGAAATATTTCTACTTTCATTCAAGTCTATTACTGTGGGTATTATGTAATTTTGTAATACAGAATTCCTGCTTAATATCTCAGCCATAGTTTTTCCATGAAGTGTGCCAAGGCAGTTCAAACAGCATATCACAAAGACTTAATATAAGCATCCTGTCTTCGTTCTCAACCTACATTCAATATTGCAACAATTGCAAGACAATCATTATGATACATAATTCACACGTTTTGAAAGTGATTACCTTTGCAAAAGCTGCTGGGCTTATTTCCTGTTCCTATTTACTCCAGCTTATTGCAATACACCTGAAAACAGAGCTGGCCTCCTCACATCACATCATTCTCTTCTAGCTCCTGAATAGATGACCTCCAGTTATATCAGGAAAAACACCACATCTCTTGTGGTCTGCTGCCTGAAAGACATCAGAAGAGGCTTGAACCTCTTAGATACCAAAAAGTTCTGATTCTGATGATATCTCTTCTTTAGATATACTACTAAGTGATCTGATATTCACCTTGCAATATGGAAGCAAGCCCATATTCAGCTTATTAAATAAACAGGAGATGAATATCTGCCGACAAACTATTCATCTATTGCTCTGACTTCAGTGGTCTGAAAAGATAATCGACATTGAACTTCTTTCATCGTGTGGAATTTATGGAGACGAAACACACGCGTTAGAGAAATTATTTTTCTTATAATTAAAAAAATAACACTCGACATTTCGACCTCTAAATCAAGGTCATCATCAGGACAATATACATATGAACAATACCCAAGCTACATGATATTACACAAAAGTAAACTAAATCTAACTGCTTTGTTAATTATTTAAAATGAATAAAAATAAAATCAATAAATCCTTTTTTATACATAATAAGTGTATATCATGCAGATAGGTCCTCCAAATTCTTGGAATTACTAATCCATCATTTTTATTGAGATTGGGATGATGAATCAGCATCTCACAAGATTTCTTGAATTTTCTTTCAAACCAGGTTTAGGTACGATGTAGGGACTTGGTACTTGTCGGTTAATTCTGTGATGTGTTTAGAGTGCATGGTCTGACAGGCCCGTTTTACCATAATGAAGGAATTTAATGTGACATTTGTGTTTGTCTTTTCTTTTTGGAATTGTGTGAATAGTTGAAACAGGGCTAAATTTGGAATTTAGCCCTGTTTCACCTTGCAACCTCCTCCCATTTTATTAATTTTTTTTTTTTTTTTTTAAATAAAGATTTAGCTAAGGATTTCATATTCCTTCTTCAGCACCTTCTCATCAGAGCAGATTGTTATGACTGTTTGAGGGTGCTGATGACTCCCTAGTTTTTGTATTGGATGGTGGTATGAATCTTTGTGTATGTAAGTTTTTCAGTAGATTGTGAAGAACAGACAGCCTGAGTGAAGATATACAAGTGTGTCTAGAAATGGAAGAGAGATGTTTTCAATCTTGATGGTAAATTGAATACATATTTGTGTTTGTTTACTTAAGTGGTTTAAGAATGTATTTAATTTTTGACAACCATGGGGCCAGATGACAAATATATCAACATATCTGAGCCACACTTTGGGCTTTAGACTTGCTAATCTAGAGCTTAATGCTTGAAGTCTTCCATGTGAAAGTTAGCTATGAAGGGGAAAGTGGTTAGCCCATGGCCATAATTTCTTTTTGCAGGTAGACACCATATCCAGTTTACCATTGAGATTGGAAACAATAATTCTCTTCCTTTTCTAGCCACTCGTCACACATCTTCCCTCAAGCTGTCTTTCACACTCTACCGCAAACCTACACGCGCATACAGGCCAATACATACACAAAGATTCATATCGCCATCCAACACAAAAACTGGAGGTTATCAGCACCCTCAAACATAGTCCTAACAAATCTGCTTCAATGAGCAGGTGCTGAAGAAGAAACATGAAATCATTAGCCAAACCCTTATTAAAAAAAAAAATAGCTACAACAGTTTACAAGTTTACAAGAAAAACAGTTTACAAGATCCTCAACAATAATGCTATGAAAGGTAAAAAAAAATTACAAAAATGCCATAAACATGCCATACATTAAGGGAATATTGAATAAAATAAATAGAACACTACAGAAATACAATATTAAATCAATTTCAAACTTCCTGCAAAATTAAAAAGTATACTAAGCTCATCCAAAGATCCTCTTCCTTACCTTGCCCACCTGAGGGGGGGGTACAAAGTTCAATGCACCTGCAACTTACCCTAGATAGGTGAAACAGGGCTAAATTCCAAATTTAGCCCCGTTTCACCTATTCACACAATTCTAAAAAGAAAAGATAAACACAAATCCACATTAAATTCCTTCACTATGGTAAAACAGGCCTGTCAGACCATGCACTCCAAACATATCAGAGAATTAACTGGAAAAGCACCAAGTCCCTACGTTGTACCTAACTCTGGTTTGAAAGAAAATTCAAGGAAGCTTGAGATAACCATTAATTTAGAGAAAGATGTTGGAAGTTTTTTCCCACTTGGTTAGACTATAATAAATTTAGTTTAATCCTTTATCCAAGTGTAAGCAAACAAAGTTTGCGCCTTCAGGACTGAGGCTACTCGTGGTAAAGGTGGACCAGGCTCCCATCACTACTTGTCTTAGTATATCTCCCATAATGCAAAGCACATCTCCTTGCAGACATGTATAATGCTATGCATTAAGGGAAGAGCCACTACCCAGACCGGTTTCGACCTTTTTTGAGGTCTCGTCAGTCTTGTTATACTCCCTCTCCCATAGAATGGGAGAGGGAGTATAACAAGGGGTCATCCTGATAAACTGTATAAGGAGGGTGTGAGGACAGGAATGAGAAGATTCTTTGCATGGACAATGGTTGGTGAGTGGAATGCATTGCTTGAGTATGTTGTGAATGTAAACATTAAATCAGTTTAAGGCACAGTTGGTGGATGAGCTGTGTGTGTGTGTGTGTGTGTGTGTGTGTGTGTGTGTGTGTGTGTGTGAGAGAGAGAGAGAGAGAGAGAGAGAGATGAGAAACAAAAATTCCAAGTAGAACTTTCTCTTTTCTGTTAAGATTTTAAGAGTAAACAGTATAAACATTGTATCCTCCTTTTCTAAGTACATCAGGCATTGGACCCATGGTTGTTGCCATCTTGATATGATTCTTCCATTGCATTCTATTTTGTGCAAGATGACTCAGTTTGTGTATAGAGTTTCCACATCATTTGACGATGTCATCGCCACATTCTCTGTTTGGTCTTTCTCTTTTGTTCTTTCCTTCAATTATTCCAAATAGCAATGTTTTTAGTTTTCTCTCATCATTCTACATATATGGCCAAATAGATGTAGTTTCTTTTTGATTATTTTCTGGATCAGGTTTTCTTTTGGTTGTATTCATCTGTACATTTCCTCATTGTTCACTTTCTGTATCCAGCTTATCCTCAAGATCTTTCTATAGCACTTCCTCTCAAATTCCAATATCCTCCTTTCAGATTCTCTCAGGAGTACCCAGGCCTTGCATCCATAGAGCATGCTGCTGAAGATACAAGTTTCTACAATGCGCAGTTTAGTTTGCATCTTTATAGCTCGGTTCTTCCATATTTTGTCCATGGCTTTTAAAATAGTTGTTGCTCTGGCTATTCTAATTTTTATCTGTTTTTTGAGGTCCAAGCCATGCATCATGTGGCATTGAAGATATGTGAAGTGTTCCACATTTTCCAGTTGAAATCTGTCTATCGTAACTCTGTTCAGTAACTCCTGTTGTCTGAATATCATTGTTTTAGTTTTTTCAAAGTTGACATGTAGTCCATATCTTTTTCCTTCTGTGTATAGTGTTTGCAATGTCTGTTCCAGCCTTGCTGCATCTTCTTCAATCAGGACGATGTCATCTGCAAAGCAGAGGTAGTTTATTCTCATGCCATTTATCGAAATGTCTCCACCTTCTTCTTTAATCTTATCTAGTGTTCTTCCCAGATGTGTGATGAAGATGATTGGTGATATTGAGTCCCCTTGTCTTGTGCCTTGACTAGTGGCAAACCAATCTCCAGTCTCACCTGCTATTCTGATTTTTACTTGTGCTTAGCTGTTTATATCTTTCAGCAGGCGGATCAATTTATTGTCCACACCATAGGATTCCAAGACAGCCCATGTTATATTTTGGTCAATATTATCAAATGCTTTTTGGAAGTCCACGAAACAGCAATAAATTATTTTGTTCTTTCTTCGAGCTTTCTCTACTGTTAGTCTTAGTGCAAGTATTTGTTGCACTGTACTTCGATCTTCTCGAAATCTGGCCTACTCATCCGAAAGATGTGCCTCCATATGCTCCTTCAGGTGTTCTTTAGTATTTTCATCAGCACTTTGCCAAGATGACTCATTAATGCAATAATTCTGTAATTGGTGCATTCTAAAGCACTGCCTTTCTTATGAAGAACAACCAAGACCGATTTTTTCCACCCTTCGGGAGCATATCCTAATCTCCATATTTCATTACATAGCTGATGTATTTCTTTTACAACTGATTCTCCCCCATATTTTAGCATCTCGCTTATTATGTTATCATTTCCAGGACTCTTGTTGTTCTTGAGATGTTTTATAGCCTTATTCACCTTATTCTAAGTACAGGGTGATCAAAATTAAAGTATCCCTGTTTAAGGCCTTGTGGAGTGCCACTCAGTGAGCTAAATGCTGCAAATCTTTGCAAGAATACTTTTGTGCATCATGTAGAAGCGATATCTGAGAGGAGAAAAGGTAGTTCCAAAGTTCACCACCAGGAGCGCTACAAATGCCAAATGCATATGTATACCACACAACTCAACAGGTGCAAACCCTTTCCCCAACATGTTTGCTCATGAAGCTTTACTACCTAAACAATTGCAATGCTGTTGCTTCACTCTGCGAATTTCATTGCCTGAACGAATGTTGACAAGGTCCACTTTTGACGAAACTGGATTATTGGGAGTTAGACCTAGCTGAGGTCGCAAACTGATCAGTTCATATCAAGTGAATGAAGTTGCTTGCTGTTGTGGAGCAGGCCATGAATAGCAGCGTTGGTTCTTGCAGTGCACGTGCTGTATCAAGACTGTCTGTAGAATTCTGCATTTCTGCCCATTGAAGATAACCCTGACACAGGAGTTGCACCCACAGGACTTTGGCGGTCCACTGACATTTGCTTTAATATTTCTTGTTCAATTGGAGTTGGACGCTGTGTGGTTGTGGATGATTTTGTGGGGAGATGAGGCATCCTTTCACCTGAACAGAGCTGTGAATACCCATAGTTGCCGAGTATGAGCTATTCAAAACCCACATACAGTCTAACAAATTACATTACATTCACCCAAAGTTATTGTCTAGTGCAGATTTACAGCTTCCTTTATCATTGGGCCCTTCTTCTTTGAGGATATTTGCCAGTCAGGTTCAAAAATTATTTATCATATCCCAATATGATAAATAATTTTGTTACTGCACCTGTGCATCAATGGCATTTTCATGCAGGATGGGGATCCCTCCACACATTGGTCAATCTGTACAGGAAGTTCTTCGAGAACATTGCACGGAATCTAGAGTGATCAGTCTTCCATTTCCCACTGCATAGCCACCTCGTTCACCTTATTTGACCCTCTGTGATTTCTGGCTCTGGCGATTTCTAAAAGACAGGGTTTATTAGGATCATCCTGATAAATTGCCAGCACTGAAAGCCTGCATAATGTAGCATGTGCTTAACATCAATCCTGACCACACACACTGTGCAAAGGATGCAGTTTGTGTCTTTCTGGGAAGGGAAACACATTGAACAGCACAGCCCATGAATTCATAGTGGAAGTGAATAAAAGTTTGTTATTTATGCTTCTGTCACTTTTCTCCTTATACACACACACACAGAAAAATTACATCTACATTCAGTACATCATACGGTGCCACTGATGGTGAATTTTAGAACTTTTTCAGATATTGCTTTTGCATGATGCACAAGGTCTTAAACAAAATTTCTTTCGTTTTTACTGTTGCACTTTTTATGTCTTAATTTTCTGAAGAAAGACATTTAATGGGTGAAACTTCTAGCTCATGTAGCATCAATGATGCCTTTTGGTTGGAACAATCTGGGTTAAAATTTTATCTACTACCATGAAGAACATTTATAAGGGCTTTTAACTGACAATTGAAGTGAGTTATCAAGAGTCACATGTAGTGGTCAGCTATGGAAATTTTAACAAAGGGCTCGCATCGTCGAGGGGAAAAAAAAAATGCCGTATTTCACACAAAAACTTTTATTAATACAGCTGGTGTACAAATTCCAATTAAAAAGTATGAGATGACAATCAACCTCTAAAAGCTATCATTTTTAAAGAAATATTTCATGATCTAAACATGAAATATTTGCACACATTCAACTGTGTTAATTTATCTTACATAAGAAAAACATTTTTAACTATCACAATATAATAACAATGAAATCTTTTATAAAACATTTGATTGACTATTGGATTTACCATATGATTGGCTACCAGAATGCAGAAGGGCAAAGATAGCGCATGCGCTTATTTTATTTTCAAACTTGGGCACATTCATTATAGAGGAATTGAAACAGTAATTCCAAATAATCTATACACTGCTGAATAGACTAATTTTTGTTAGGTTACCGTATGAATTTGTTGCTTAATATATTTAAAAAAAATTTTTTTTTTGAAAAAATAAAGTAAACAAGAACAAGGGGCTCGCAAATTTGAGAAAAATTTAACAAAGGGCTCACATGAGCCCCTTATAACGCACCACTGATCACATGGAAGTAGTAATAGTAGTATGGTTTTTATTTTAATAACTCAATTTTTCATGCTGCAAAACAACCAAACCCATCAAACGAACACATACAGTTAACAGAATATTGTGACCTCACGGTCTTAGTTGCTTTGTCAGTAATTCTAAGTACAAAGTCATTAAATGCAAGCTATTTTCTTTATTGCTTTAAATTATTTCACCATTTAATATATAGAAGCCATGTTTTCTCTTCCATTTTCCCCTAGACTTCTGCTGTTTTATGTATACTTTTTTTAATGTGATTCCCACTTACGGAAGGTTTTAAGCCTAGTACATTAGTACTGTGAGGGGCTATGGATTTTTTTTTTTTTTTTTTTTTTGTTGTTGTTTTTATTAAATTTTGTGTTTATTTTTTACATAGTTTGAAAACCTCTCTAGAGACCAAACATGGAACTTTTTCAAACTATTTCAGGCCTTCATTAAGCAAGGTGGTATTTGGTATAAAGAACATGAAACAAAAGATACAAGTGGATGGAATTGATATAGAAAATGTAGAACAATTCACATATTTGAGAAGTAAAATGACACATGATTTGGACTATAAAAAAGAAATAAAGATCAGGATTGCAAAGGGAAGAAAAATTTTGAAGGCCATGCATAACATTTGGAAAAGTAAAGTGATCAGCCTGCAAACAAAACTAAGAGTACTGGAAACATGCATCTTTAGAAGTGTATACTGTATGGATCTGAAATGTGGGTAATAAATAAGGAATCAAGAAAAGGAATTTTGGCATTTGAAAGAACTTGTTACAGGAAGATTCTAAGAATAGGATGGGTACAGAAAATCACAAATGAGCTCTATCAGAAGATACAACCAAAGGAAATCTAATGCAGAAGATTATACAATGAAAGCTGCAATTATTTGGACACATCTGCAGAATGAGTGAGGACTGGAAAATGAAGGCATTCATGTTTGGTATTTTGGATGGTGTAAACAGAAAAGGTAGACCATACTGAGAATGGATAGATGACATAAAAGAATGGAATTGTGGTGTGGAATGGGTTTACAGGAACTGCGAGACCGTGCACTGGACAAAGAAAGGTGGAAGAAGATAACGAATGAGGCATCGGACACCAACGGGCAGTGAGCCCATGGTTCGTGATGATGATGATTAAGCAAGGCAGTGGTCTCACACCGGGCAAAGAAATTCATCTCCCAAAGGGCAGTCACAACATCCATACCATGGTAGTATTTGAATCTGCTAACCTGCTACCTGTCGATTGGTTGGAGAGTAGATATGTTAACTACTCAGGCAGTCTGGCAAAATTTTCTTTTAGTAATAGAATATGTTTTATATAAATATTCTTGCATTTTGTGATAGAGAAAAATGTGCTGAACAAAACAGATTCATATATACGGTGGTATTTCTAGTATTTGTGATTTAAAAAAAAAATGACATTTTTATATGATACTGGTGTTGAAGTTGTGGATTTTCCAACAGATTAGTAAGATGGAATAGGAGATATTGGATAAGTATCAAGTTTTATGGGTGCAAAGTTTTGGAAAAGAGGATATCAAGTAGAAGCCAAGGGATTAACTTCTTAGATTGCCACTGTTCAGCTTTGTTTACTGATGATAATGGAAAATTAAGGAGAGAGTTATAATAGTGTGATAATGTCATCTGGGATGATTTAAATAAAGTGATAGCATTGTGGAAAGATGATTGGGGTTACAGTTTTAATGTTTCTATGCACAGATTTTGCAATTTGGTAAGTACATTGCTGCGTACTGTATTTGGGAGATAGTGGGATGCAGGCTCTTAGGGTGAGAGTTGACATTGAGAGGATCATAAAAGATGATCCTCTCAATGAAGAGATTGTTACAGTTGAACAGACCTAGTTGACTGGTTTCTTTTGTTGGCGAGAAGATATTGGAGAAATTCAGGAGACAGGTAACTAGGAGAGCATCAGGACTCTGAAAATGTTAGTTGTGAGGAGGATAGGTTGAGAGATTGTGGTTTCCTGAGATTGGCTGATAAAGGTAATAGCAATGTTAAAGTTGGTCAGGTGATTTTACCAAATTAGTCCATAAATCATTCATATAGTAGAGAAAGGAAGTATTGAATGAGAAACCATTTCTGGAAATGGTATAAGTTTAGGGAGCAAGGGGATGAAGTGTAAATTTTTAATATGGAGAACTGGTGGATGAATAGAACGGTAAGAGGTTGTTATGAGTATGGAGACGAAATGAATGTAAGATAAAATATGACAGATAGTTTGATAGGACCTCCTGTGATAAGTTTTCTTCTTCCCCATAGGTATTTTATTCATATTCTTATACAGGGTGTTCGGGATAAATTTGACATATTTATAATTAATTATATTTTTCCGTAAGTTACATGTATTAACACACACTTCTCTTCATTTAAAAGTTTGGACCCTTCTTCATTCATATACAAGATGTCAGAAAGGATGGATAGCTGGAACCCACCTGAATCATGGAAGAGAATAACTTGTATCATGATGATTCGTGCCCGCCATCAAAATAAGGATATTACGACTGCTGCCCAATGCTCCCTGAATACAGTAAAAACAATCAGGCATGAACTAGAGACTTGCAATGGTGACTACGAGGATGTAGCAAGAAGAAAGATCCCTAGCAGACGATCTGATTGCGTTCGTACAGCAGAATTCCTCGCAAATCTGCAGGAACAGGTGTTGAAGAACCCTGGCATTGGAATTCGGGCTTTGTTCGTGGAGTTGCTAACTGTAGTCAAGCCCTGGATAACAAGGGTAGCCAATGGTAGGCCGTATGTATGGCAGCAGGATTCGGCCCCTTGCCACACCTCTGGGAAAAGTCAAAAATGGTTGTCTGAAAATTTCTACGACTTCACCAGTCCAAATGTTTGGCCTCCAAACTCCCCAGACCTTAACCCCATGGATTATTTTGTATGGGGCGCAGTTGAAAAAGACACCAATCGCACTTCCAGTAATACAAAAGCCCAGTTAATGGATAAAATTAAAACAGTTTTTGCGGCCCTTCCCAGGGAGACTGTAGCATCAGCTTGTTCGAGGTTCCGAAGCAGAATTGAAGCTGTGATCGATGCTAATGATGGTTATTTTGAGTAAATCTTGTTGATAGTATTGTAATTAACTCTGCCTGTAATGTTTTTTTGTCAATTCATTAAATTTAATAGATACAAAGAAGATTTTCTTTTTCCTTACGAAACTGTCAAATTTATCCCGAACACCCTGTATATGTAAATTAGATACTATTCATTGTTTATACAGGGTGTTTCATTACAAACTTCTAGGGTATGTAGGGGAGGTCAGGATAGATCAGGTTTTGATTAGCAACCCATGCCCCCAAAACATGCTGTTGCAATGGTACAGGTCCAAAAACATTTCGTGGTCTGTGCTGACACGAGTTCACCCACTGGTATGGATCGGGCCATTAACATCAGGGTGTGGTTTGTGGTGACTAGGGAAAGGATGTTTACATAATTTTATCATGAACTAAATCACAACAAACTGGTGATTAGCAAACAGGTAGACTTATTTTGGTAGCGTCCCTTACAATCAACAGTTTGGATCACCCCTCAGGTTGAGTTCATACTGAAACCATAAAAATCCTCTTCCTAGTGATAATGCAGTATTGTTGTATTGATGCACATCACATTAATCCACAGGGACAAATTACATGAATGCTGACTATGCCAACATAATGTTAATGTACAGCGAAGCTCAATGTAATGGAAGGGCTGCACGTCGGTTATATGAACAGTGTTTTCCATATCGTTAAGTCCATTGCACATCCTGTTTGCTAACATGAATCATCAGTTTTGGAAAACAGGTTCATTCACTGCCAACAGGCATGACTGGAGCTCCAAGGACTTGATGTACATTAGGCAACGCATATAGTTTCAACTTGACAGTGCATCGCCACACTTTTCACGTGACACCTGGCACTACCAAACATGGTGGCCCAGTGGTGTGGCATGCATGTTCACTGGACTTAACCCCATTGGACTTTTTTTTTTTTTTTTTTTTGTCTGTGGCCACATGAAGTCTCATGTATAAAATCCCTGTAGAGTCAGTAGAAGGTTTGTTGGCAAGGGTACTGACCGCAGTTGGCAAGATCCGAACCATGCCAGGCATTTTTGAAAAATTGCATAAGAACTTGCTACTTGGGTGTAATGCATGCTGTGAAGATGGTGGTCACAACTTCAAGCACATTTTGTAAATGTTTATGAAATTAAAATGTAATTTACCCTGTGTCTGATGTTTACATTCTTTGTGATGTGCACACAAACTGTTTTCAACCTGTACCACTGCAACAGTGTGTTTGGGGACACCCTGGTCCCCTACATACTCTAGAAGTTTGTAATGGATATTCTGAAACACACTCTATACATAGCATTCAGATCATCAACAATGTGTAAATTAAATAAGGGAATCTTAATTTAGAATATTATTACATATATGAAATGCACATTTTACATTTTTTTCTTATTTTAGCTCATTTTCCTAATGTGAGAAGAATTAGTGAACAAAGTGAATCTCCCACAGCATCACCTCTTAATCATCCTCATATATCCCCATCTCATATGTCACATCCAGGGAATAATGTTGGCGGTGCTGGGCTTCTAAGCTCCTTGAGGGGTGGAGCTGGGAGTTTTTTGCGAAATATCAGGGACACATCTTCTCGTGTCATGCATAGTGTTCAACAGTAGGTGTATTTTTTGTAGTCAGATGCTGTAAAAGTAATGTTTTTAACTTAGTTAAATTAGCCTGGTGTATGTATATTTATTTATTATGTGAATTGCATTTTTTACATTCAGCAGGTATGACAGATTTATTACTAGTATGTCAGTAGTTGGATACTTCAGTGTTTGCACCATTCTTATGTGCTGTCAAAATAGTCACATCCTTAACTGAGACTCCTTCTGATGTAGTGATGAGATCTCATACTTTGGCCTTGAGTTGCATCTTTCACATGCTTCTTGAGAAAGTTTTCTCACAACAGAGAAAACTTTCTGCAGTGCAATTATTTGTCCATGCAACACTGAACCACCAAGTCTGTAGCAACATTTGACTAATATTTCATCCTGTTACCCTCCACTTCACACCATATAGCCTCAAACTCACTGCTACATTGGGACACTATTACTATTATTGCTTTAATGAGTTTCTACTGGACTCAATCTGATATAAACTTTAAGCCACAATATCTTCACTAAAGCAACAAGCTCAACCCCTTTATTCTTGATGCTCCTGGCATTTGTGTATAGACAAAACGTTACTTCGTAACTCAATAGTATTATATCACTTCCAGCAATCCTTTCATATCTTCTCTCTCTCTCTCTCATACAATATTTCTTCTTGTTCTTGTGCCTTATCCCATCTATTTGGGGTTTGCCTTGTGAGTCCTCTTTTTCCATTTTTTCCTATCTTGTGCCATTTCTTCAGTTGCTCCACACTCTTCCATGTCTCTTCTCACCACTTCTCTCCATGCCTTTCTTGGTCTACCTCTTCCCATCCACATTCAGATTCATAGTCCTATTTACACTTTCAGCTGCTGAGCCCATTCCACATGTCCAAACCATCTTAACCTGTTTTCCCCCAATTTTTCAGTTATTGGTACCACTCCCAAACTACCTCTGATAAATTCATTTCTAATTTTATCCTTTTACATTATTCCACGCTGCCACATTCATCCTTTGCTCATGTATTTTCTTTATAGCTCAACACCTTTAGACCAATCAGGACAATCAGGATTTAAACACATACAACAGTGCTGGCTTTCTCCATCCTGTGCTAATTCTACTGGTTACCTCTTCATCAATCTCACCACTCTCTAACACCGAGCCTAAATATCTAAACTTTTCTTTCCCCTCCAAAATATAGTTTTCTATCATTACTGAGGTATTCTCTTCATAATTTCTTTCTCCACTAAAACAGCACTCTGTATATTCTGTTTTTGTCCTACTTAATCTTAATCCATTGCATTCCAAGGCCTTTCTCCACTCTTCCAATTTTGAAATAGCCCTCTCTCTCTTGTATGCTCAATCAAAACTACATCGTCTGCAAACATCATACACCATGGCACCTCTCTCTGCACCAATTCAGTAAGATCATCTAATATCAATGAAAACAAATATGGAATAAGGGCAGAGCCCTGATGTAGTCCAACTCTCACTGGGAAATATTCAGTGTCACCACAGGACCTTCTTATAGATGCTACCGCCTCATTATACATATCTTGAATTATTGAGATATGGTTAAATGATTTTTGTTGGAGTGCTCTCCAGAGCACTTTTCTTGGAACTCTATTGTATGCTTTTTCAAGATCTATAAATATCTTGTGCAAGTTGTTTCTTTTTTCCTCTATACGTCTCTATTAGTTGTATACAAAAAAAAATTGGTTCAGTTGTTGACTTTCCAGGTATAAAGCCAAACTGATTTTCTAATATTGAATACAATATCAGGAAATTTATAATATTTATTACTCTTATTATTTATTATATGTATTACTCTCATAGAATATTTATTTCCACTTAAATCATTTGTGCCTTCAAGTATTACCATCTCTTTTACTTTTCTTTGCTGTTTCTGTATTGCAGTTGTTCCATTCTTTATTTTTTTTTCTCCTGAGAAGCTGAAGTAGTCACTTTACTGTCAAGGACAAATTTAATTAGCAAATCACAGTATCATGTTACTTCTATATTTTTTCTCTATTTGTTCTCTTAGCTCTGTTGTTCTGCTGAGTTTATGATGCTATTTTAATCTTATTTTATCTATAATTTATCTTATCTTATTTTAACAATATATGTCAGCTGATGTATTAGGAAATACTCTAAAATACAATAAACTCAGTAAAACCCAGTATAATATACTAAAAATACACTAATTAATGAAAAAAAGCACTCGAATATAAAATCACTTATGTTTCAGGAACTTCAAAAATAATTGTTGCTAAGTATGATCACTCTTACCCATGGTGAAAGTTTAGGTACATCTTTTTTAAATTTGAATTTAAACATTTGAATTTTGTTCAAAATGATGTAGATTTTTGCCTTAAGAAATGTGCATTTCTTTTGGACACACACATGCACACTGTGTGCATGTGTGTGTCCAATTTTTAATTTTTATTATGTGTGTGTCCAAAATTTAATTTTTATTACATGAAACCTCATGGATTCTGAAGAACTTACTGGGGACCATTTCACATTACACAGCCCATCAGCTGGACTAACTCATTTACTATATGCTACATAATATTTTTGTCAAATAATTGTGTGTTCACATGCTGATTTATTTGTTTTGCAGCTCCAAAAATCCAACTTTTTGGAAGAGTACAAGCCCTGTGATTTTCTATATGAGATCTGACAATTCACATTCAATTTTAAAACCTTGTATAAGTATTCTTCTCAGCTTAATGAGAATTAAATCAAAACATGAAAGTCTCATGTTTTGTTGTTCTTTTTAGACATGTAATGGAGGAAATGTTTGTGAATGAAAGATGGAAGACATTTTCAAGAATTTCTACCTTGAAAATCAAGGGTTTACTGTATCTTTATTACCCATGTTTTTTCTGTTCTCTCTTAGATATCATCGAAACTTTTTAGTTAGATTTTTATTCTCAGATAATAGCATTTACCCGCTATTTCATGCTCGTCTGTAAATGAATTCAAGAAGAGATATGATAGATATAGTTTTGATAGTTTGGATCTCCCACGATGAGTCTACTGACTCCATGGAGATACCCATAATAATAATATCCCCCCCCCCCTCAAAAAATAAAATAAAATTTTATTTCTCTTGAAATTTCATACCAGTTCAGCATACATGCCACTGTTCGAAATGGGAGAAATTCTGCATTTTCAACTGTTGGAGCTTTGTGGGTAGTTTGTAATCATCAGCAAACTAATTCATTAATAATGGCATTTGCTTTAGTAAGTGTTGAGTGTATTAGATTTGAAGATGTCAGAACCTAAGTGTATCTAATATAAAATATTTCCTTTTATTACAGAACTATAGCAAGGCAAGATTTGGATTTTAACTATATAACAACTAGAATAGCAGGTAAGTTAAATACCAGTTAAACTTCCTTGGCATTGTTTTCTTTGTATAAGGTAGTAATTTTTAAACAATGGTTAATCAAAAACTTTTAACCAATCATTAATATTAATTTTATTTATTTTTGTTGTTGCAATTCACTGCAACAAAAAAACTGGATGTGCTTCATGCAACTTTGGGTCATCTCTGCACAAAATACATTTCACTTAAAATCCTGGCTATCATCATCATCATCAAATTCCTGACATTTACCCTCAAAGGGTGTACAGGATACGATAGTACTACATAAAAATTTACATCATTACTAACTTCCTATGTACAATTTTCTGCCAAATCAATCTGTTACCTGTCAAAGCTACAACATTGTCAGATCTTATATTTATATATCTATCTTCTAAGGCACTTTTTACCGTATCAATCCACCTATATCTTGGTCTTCCTCTGGGTCTTTTTACTGCCAACCTGGCAGAGAACACTTGTTTTGCTAATCTTTCCTCGTCCGTTCTGTTTAAATGACCATACCACCTGAGATTAGCTCTGCTAACGCATTCCTGGATGGTGACAATGTCAAGTTCTTTCCTGATATCCTCGTTTTAATATGATATTGCCATTGATGCCATCTGTTCACACCTCTAATCTTTCTCAGGACTCTCATATCTGCGGTCTCCAGTCTTTGGTCAAGTGTTTTACTTCTGACCCAGCTCTCAGACCATAAGTTAAAATTGGTTTGAACACTGTCTTGTATACGGCTAATTTAGTGTTTTGACTAATTTCTCTCTTATTCCATATAAATTTATTCAATTGACTTCCTACCATACCAGCTTTGTTGATTCTGTTGTCTATTTCCATATTTAATTTACCATCTTCACAAAAAATCATGCCTAAGTAGCTGAAATGTTTTACTTGTTCTATAGGTTCTCCAATGCGGCTGACAATTTCAATGCTTCTGCCTATTTTCATTATCTTTGTATTTTTATTGCTGACCTTCATGCTGTATCTATCACAACAGTTATTCAATTTAGTCAGGGAATCTTGCAGACTTATAGCAGATTTATTTACAAGTATAACAGCGTCTGCATAAAGCAAAGAGCTGACATTAACATCTCCAATTTTGATATCAGGTTTAATACCACTTTCCTTCATAATGTAATCCATATAGATAATGAATAACAGACGTGATAATGTACATCCTTGTCTGACACCAGATTTAACATTAAACCATCTCCCTGTACCTCCTTCAATCCTAACTGCTGACTTACAACTGAAATAAAAACTAAGTATTGCTTGATATAATGCCCCATTGACACCATATAACTGCAGTGTATTGAATAGCTTCTCTCTTGGCATCTTGTCATATGCCTTTTCCAAATCGACAAAACTTAAATACAGATCTTTGTTATATTCCCATGCTTTCTCGACTATTTGTCGTGAAGTGAAGATCTGATCCTGACAGCCTCAATTTGGCCTGAATCCTGCTTGTTCTTCACCAAGCTTTTCTTCCACAATTCTTCCCAACAGTTTCTCAAGTATACTTGCATAGATCTTGCCAGGAACACTCAGTAGGGAAATACCTCTGTAATTCTCACATTCAGTTTTATTTCCTTTTTTATATATGGGTACTATGAGAGCTCTACTCCAATCATCGGGAATTCGTCCCTCTGTCCAGGCTTTCTGAACTATGCAGTGCAGCCACTGTAAGACTCTTATACCACCATACTTAAGCATTTCCAGTCGAATATCATCTTCTCCAGCTGCCTTTCCACATTTCAAGCCTTTGATGGCTTTTTCTACTTCATGTATGGATATGTATTCCTGCCTGCATGCCTGGTCAGTGTTTTTTACCACTGTGCTGTCATCACTGCTTATTTCATTTAGCAGTTTTTCAAAATAATTACTCCATACTTCAAGGATATCTTTTTCTCCCATTTTCATGTCACCTTTATCATCTCTAACTCCTTTTACAGCACTCTTTCCTCCATTCCTAAGCTTCTTCAACAACCTCCACAATATTTTGCCACCTTCTTGATAAAGTCCTCCCATGACTTCTGTTTAGCTAGTTTTGCACAGTATTTAGCATGCTTGCATTTGTCTCTGTATTCTCTAAGAGCACAAGCTGACTTACTCGAGAGGAATTTTTGATATGCTTTCTTCTTTTCCTTCACTGCCTCTTTAACTTCCTGTGTCCACCAGGCAATTTTGATTTTTTTATCCTTGCAGACAACCTCACCACAAGCCTCTCTGGCAGAATCAATCAATGTTTTCTTCAGAGTTTGCCACTGAATCTCCAAGGTTTGATTCCTGTTGTCAAACGTTTTCATTTTTTCTTCAATAATCTTTGTGTATTTTGTCTACAGTTCACATCTGAGAGCTGCTCAACTTTTATTCACTTTAAAACTTTCTTACATGTTATTGTTTTCATTATGAAATTCAATTTTATCCTGCTCAAGACTAAATAGTGATCACTTCCAATTTCAAATCCTCTGTACACTCTGGTGTCCTGCACCAGGGAGAAAACATCACTCAACAATAACATAGTCAATGAGATTTTTCTTATTC
Organism: Typopeltis vanoorti; assembly: GCF_054136105.1. Classification (NCBI taxonomy): domain Eukaryota; kingdom Metazoa; phylum Arthropoda; class Arachnida; order Uropygi; family Thelyphonidae; genus Typopeltis; species Typopeltis vanoorti. The sequence continues at coordinate 35,416,374 of NC_143550.1, read as the reverse complement.
CTTGCCTCTTCTCTCCATGTGAATTTGTGCACATTTTTATGTTGGAACATGGTGTTAGTAATAACCAGTCCATGTCTTGAGCAGAAATCTAACAAGTATTTGCCATTATTATTAGCTTTGCTCTTTTCTCCAAATTTTCCCAAAATATTTTTATATGTCTCACAATCATTTCCTACTCTGCTATTTAGATCCCCAACAAGGACCAACTTTTCCTTTTTCATTGTGTCAGTTGTTTTTTCTAAAGCCTCAAAAAATTCCTCCACTTCTACCCCTTAGTAGAACCTTCTGTAGGACCATAGGCACAAACAAGTCTCATTGTCCAGTTCCCCATTCTCATATTTGCCCACATTACTCTACTTGAGACTGACTACCATTTAAGAAGATTAGCCTCGTATTTTGTGTTGAATACTATGGCTACTCCTTCTTTTCCTTGATTGTCATTGCCTGAATATAACATATTGTATTTATTGCTCAGAAAGATCTCACCCGTTTTTGTCTTTTTTGTTTCAGTCACCCCTATTATGTCGATCTGGTACTTATCTAATTCCTCAGCTAGCTCCATTTCTTTTCCATTCAGGCTTCTTATGTTGATAGTACTGATCTTTAACTCTGGTGATGTTGAGTTTGGGTTTGTTTTCAGATTTGTTCCAGTAGCTGACTTTTTGCTGTTCGCCCTGGTTCCCTGGCGAAAACAACGAGGGCCTTGTTTAACCGGGCGACGCCCCAGCCATCATGAAATTTTGTCATGTCATACCATCATTTTTTATTTTGGTTTAACCAATAAGAATATAAATTGCCAGCCCATCCTCGTTTGTTCGGTATCCAAGTAGATACCCAACAGGGTGCACCAGGAGAAAGTGAGGATTGGACATTAGGTCAGAAGCCCTGGTCGGTTCTCCACATTCCTTTAAAGGCTATGTGGAGGTACTCGCTCAGCATAATATAAACCAAAATAATATCTCGGCGTTTCGACCTTTACATTATGGTCATCATCTGGAGTATATACATGTATACAAAGAAACAAACTTCACTGCTATCTACATTGTATGCTAAAGTTACATTGATTTCATCAACTGTTAAAAGTACTGGCCTCTCCACTGGCAGGGGAAAAACCTTACTATAAGTTAGAGTCCTGTTGTTATTATTATTATCTATTAAGTTACAAAAATAAATTAACCTAGAGAGCAACTTGTTCACACAAATTACTCATATAAGTATACATATAAATTAAAATAAACCACTGTGGATGGTAGCCAATAAAAGCTGAAAAATTGTCTAGTGTCGTAAAGTCAAGGTTTGCTGGAAAAGTGGAGTCATCCAAATTCTTGGGATTTTTATGCCACCATTATTGTTAAGATTAGGATGGTTAATGAAAATTTCACAGGCTTCTTTAAATTTCCAATTTGGTGTAAAGTGTTAACAGCATGATCTGACTGGCCTGCATCACCAAAATTGTTAAATTTAATGTGTTGCTTGTGTTTTTTTTTTACGGTTAGGGATTATACATCCAGTTTCACCAATATAAGGTAAGTTTAGAGGTGCAATAGATACAATATACTTCAGGATGAGCCAGTGAGGGGGGGGGGATCCTCAGTGGAGTTGAATATGTTTTTTTTAATTTTATAGGTGTTTTAATTAAGAGTGGCATTAAGATTTTTAATGGCATAGAATTCTATTATTTTATCTGATAACTCTTTAATGTATGGGATAGCTATGGTTTTACTGTATTTGTATTTTTTGATGAAGTTTATTGATAGTATTTTTTCTATAACCATTATTTATAAATGTATTACTAATAATTTGTAATTCTTATTTAAGATCTTGTTCATTAGAGCAAATTGTTATAGCTCTGTTTTTTTGAGGGTGTTAATGACTCCAATTGCGAAGGTGGTGATATGAGTTAGCACGTATACATTGGCTTGTATGTGTAGGTGTTTGCGGTAAACAATGAAGGATAGATGCCTGAGGGAAGATGTGTCACCATTTTATCCTTTCCTGGATACACTGGTTGCCTGGTTAAACAAGGCATCCAATGTTTTTATTAAGGAACTAGGGCAAACAGTGAAAAGTTGGCTACTGGATAGAAGAAGAAACCCAATCAGAAGAACTGAAGAAAGGAACCATCAGTATAAGGAGTATTAATGGGAAGGAAATTGAACTTGCAGAAGAATTGTGAAAAGTATCACATGGATCTAATTGGCATTAATGAGACAAAGAAGACAAAAACAGGCGAGATCTTACTAAATAATAAGTATAAGATGTTATTTTCAGGCAATAATGATCAAAGAAAGGAAGGAGTAGTGATAGCATTCAATACCAAATATGAAGATGAACTTGATTGGAAGGCATTTCCAAGTAGAGTTATGTGGACAAACTACAAAATGGGGACATAGACAATGAAACTGATTTGTGTGTGTATATGGTCCCACAGACAGTTCTAAGGAAGAAATGGAGGAATTTTTTGAGTCATTAGAACATGCAGCTGACAAAGAAAATGGTCCTTGTTGGAGATCTGAACAGCAGAGTAGGAAATGAATCCCACCAGGCACATTTTGAGGAAATTTGAAGAAAAGGGCAAAGCTAATAATAACAATGAGTATTTACCATTATTATAAGCAAAGAAGAATATTCCAACAGCTTGTAAGAAGAGGTCTAAATTGGCTGTCAGAAGATGCCATCAAAACTGCTCAGGAAAGGAGGAAAATGAAGGCCACAGGAAATTTGCAGGAAGTATGGCATTTGAATGCAGAGTTTCAATGACAAGCCAGAAGAGACAAGAAAAAATACTTTAACCAGGAATGTCAACAAATAGAAGACCAAAACAAGAAAGGAAACGCGAGATCTTTTTAAAAAGATCGGGGAACTGACACGGAGGTTCAGTGCCAAGGTAACAGTATTGAAAAGTAAACATAAAGGATATCTTACAAAAGCTGCAGACTTCAAAGAAAGATGGAAAGAGTATACAGAAGCCCTTTCAGAAAGGACTTCAAAATTACTGAGAAATTTGAAGAGCAGGATTATACACAGGAGCTAGTACCACTGGAGAGTGAAGTGAGGTGGGCACTGCAACAGCTATCCAGTAAGAAAGCCCCAGGAGATGGAATACCTATTGAGCTACTCAAAGCCCTGAGAGAAGAGGCAGTTAAAATTTTAACAGCTCTATGTCAGCGAATTTGGATCACAACTACATGGCCTAGGGAATGAAAAAAATCAGTTTATGTACCTTTATTGAAGAAAGGCAATGCAAGAGAGTGCGAAAATTACAGAACTATAGCACTGATTTCTCATGCAAGTAAAGTCTTATTTAAGATCATTCAAAGAAGACTGGAACCATTCATGAAGTGAGAAATGCCAGATGAACAGGCAGAATTGCAAAAAGGCAGAGGAACAAGAGATCAGATTGCCAATGTGAAATGGATAATAGAAAGAGCACAGGAATATCAAAAAAATGTCTACCTTTGTTTCCTTGACTACAGTAAGGCTTTTGACTCTGTAGATCATGTGAAACTGTTGTTAAAAACAACAGGAGTAACAGCATTTCATTATCCTTCTGAGGAATCATGATGATGAACAAGAAGCTACTTTCCAAACAGATCTTGGAGAAAGTGAGTATTTCACAATAGGTAAAGAGATGCGACAAGGATGTAGTTTATCTCTGTGCCTGTTTAACTTGTACAGCAAATACATTTTAAGAATGGCAGGGCTGGAAGAGTCTTCAGTTGGAATTAAAATTGGTGAAAGAAATATTAAGTATGGAGGTATAAAAGTTTTGCAGTGGCTACATTGCATAATTCAGAGGGCCTGGTCAGAAGGTCGAATTCCGAATGATTGGAATAGAGCTCTCATAGTACCCAAAATAAAAAAAAATAAAAAAATAAATTTCTCAATAAAAAAAGGAAATAAAACTGAATGAGAATTAGAGAGGAATTTCTTTACTAAGTGTTCCAGGTAAGATTTACGCAAGCATACTTGAAAAGAGGTTGAGAAAGATTGTGGAAGAGAGAGACTTGGAGAAGAACAAGCTGGGTTCAGGCCAAATAGATGTTATCAAGATCACATTTTCACTTTAAGACAAATAGTTGAAAAATCGTGGGAATATGACAAGGATCTGTACTTAAGGTTTGTAGATCTGAAAAAGGCATACAACAAGGTGCCTAGAGAAAAGCTTCTCAAAGCGCTAAAATTATATAGAGTAAATGGAACATTATACAGAGCAATACATAGTCTATATTTAAGTTGTCAGTCAGCAGTTAGAATTGAAGGAAATATAGGAAGATGGTTTGATGTAAAATCAGGGGTAAGACAATGATGTACATTATCTCCACTTTTATTCATCATCTCTATGGATCACATAAAGAAAGTGGCATTAAGCCTGATTAGAATTGGAGATATCAAATTTAGCTCTTTGATTTATGCAGATAATGTTGTACTTTTAAACACATCGAGTGTAACTCTCCAGGGTTCTCTAACTAAATTGCATAACAGATGTAGCAAATTTGGCATGAAAATCGGCAGGAGCATAGAAAACTTCAGCAGCATTCTGAATGGAGATCCTATAGAAAAAGTAAATTTTTTCAGCTATTTAGGCACAGTTTTTAGTGAAGATAGCAGGTTAAATCTGGAAATAGATAACAGAATAAGCAAAGCTGGTATTGTGAGTAGCCAGCTGAATAAATTTATATGGAATAAGAGAGAAATTAGCTGAAAACCAAACTAGCAGTCTACGGTGTTGAAACCAGTTTTAAATTAATGATCTGAAAGTTTGATTAGAAATAAAGCACTTGATCAAAGACTAGAGACCACAAATATGAGGGTTCTGAGAAAAATTAAGGGAGTGAACCGATGACATCAATGACAGAAGCATATTAAAAATGAAGATATTAGAAAGGAACTTGACATTATTAGCATTCAAGAATGTGTCAGCAGAGCTAATCTAAGTTAGTATGGCCACTTAAATAGAATAAGTGAAGAAAGGTTAGCAAAACAGGTGTTTGATGCCAATATGGCAGGAAAGATATCCAGAGGAAGGCCTAGGTCTAGGTGGTTTGATTCAGTCAGAAATGCCTTAGAAGCATGAAATGTTAGCTATGACAATATTGGAGTGCTCACAAGTAATAGATTGATTTGGAGGAAAACTGTTGATAGGAGATTAATAATAATGTAAACTAAATCACGTGGTGCTGTCATAGTAACCTGAACCAGGAAATTGATAAAGACCATGACAATCATCCAAAAAATGTGAAGTTAAAATTCGCCATCTTGCAGCAGTTACATTTGAAGAATTTGCATTTTATTAGTATTTAAATATGAAACATAATAATTGTAGAAATATATCATAGGTTTCACAAATATTTTCTATGTAGGAGAGATCAGTGATACTGATTGATCTATAGGGAAACATTTATGATCCTATAAATATTGATTTTTGAGGTTTTTTGTGTAGTAAAAATGAACTCCTGTTTTACTAATTTGAAGTCTCACAACTCTAAATGTCTAATTTTTCTTGTATACAATATGGTTAACATATAGACAGATTTGAATCTCACATGCTGAGATCTTGAATGATAGTGGTCATTTTTAGCTTTTGTAAAAACAACACTGTAATAATATTTATTTTTATGCTGCTTAAAACTAAATGGTGATATTTCCCTCTTTCAAATCCCACGTATGTATCCTGAACCAGTGGGAAGATAACATTATCAACAATAAGTCAATAGTCGTTGTCCTAATTCCCATTAATATGATATTCTGCCTACAATGTGCTCAATCTAAAATTGCTGACCTTGATTGCCCATGTCACCAATCTTTTCAACTTATCATGCAGGGATTCTCTAATAATATAGCTGACAGCTGATATAGATTCTCTGATTCTATATTAGCTGTCTTTATCATTCTTTTCAACAATTATTAGCATTCATTACTTGCCAACTGGATATTACTGTTTAACCCTCCAACCAGCCAGGATGTATATATATACGTCCAGCTAAGTCTGGATACGATTCAGTACACCTGTTGAAAGAACATGGATAAGAAGTTCAATTTGGCTGTTCTGTCCTTTAGAAGGTGCGATAATCCTTCATGCTGTAGAGAACACTTAACCAGATTATCTCGCAAAGCTGAGTCTCAGTTCTCTATAACAAGGAACTCAGTTTCTTGTTTTATGCTGGACAACTGGACTCTTAGTTATATTAGAGAGACAAAATATAGAAATTATTTTTATTTTCTCTTTTTATTGTACAGTTTTAAATTCCAGAACAAAATATAAATCCTTGCATACTTTCTTCACTTAAATATTGCATTACCTTAGAAAACCAATGTTTAATGTTTTTGTGCTGATTTTATCTAATCGCTTACTCGACAGAACATTTTCTTTATTTTCAAAAAAATTAATTCACGATAATTATTTGAAATATTATTTAAAAAAAAAAACCGGCTACCGACGTTCTAGATCAGGGTTCGGCAGGCTGCATGCAGTCCAAACATGCATTTTTGGTGGCCCATAAAAGGTTGGCCATACTTACAAGGCATGTGGCCTGTAAAATTTTATCATCAAGAAAAGATGTTATGGACAGACATTTCAAGAAGATGTTATCTACTAGTAAATTGCTAGATGGTTAAGTAGAGGTGCTGTGCAAAAAATATTTTTTAATTTACATGAAGAAATAGATATTTTCATGACAGAACACGAAAATACTGTTCCACAACTATCGAATAAAAAATGGATTATGTCTCTTGCATTTATTCATAAAAATAGCATTGAAATGTGATTATTTTTGAACTCTTTTAATGTCGACATTGATGACCTACCATACCGACTACAGATGGAAGTTTTAGAATTGCAACACAATGAAATATTAAAGAACGCATTTTTGTTAGAAAATATCCCAAAAAATTATCGATGCCAAAAAAATTTGAAGGATTAATCAGTTTCGCAAAGAAGATGATAGTCACATTTGGAAGCACATACATTTCTGAACAAGCATTTCTACCATGAGTTTTAGAAAAAAAAAAATTCTTTTACACTAACTGATGAACGCTTGCATGCTTCGATTCGAATTTACATCTCAGGTTATAAAGTGGATCTAGATAATTTGACTAAGGGAAAACAATCACAAAAGTCACATTAAGCAGGGAGACATACATATTGTGATGCATAAAACTATATTACTTTGTTTTTGCGTGATAATAATTTTTCATTGAGTTTCATTTACATGTTCATTATGAAATAAATGGTTATTATTTAAATTGATATGTGTTTCATATCTCGTACTTAAAATATTTCTATGTTTTTTTTAAGATTGATATAATAAAAATCGATACCTTAAGTATATTTTTCACTAACTATTTTCTATTAATTAAACGTTTGTGGCCCAAATATTAAAAATAAAAGTTGAATGTGGCCAATGAGTCCGAAAAGGTTGCCAACCACTGTTCTAGATTGTTATCTTTGTTCGAAATCATATTTTGATTTCGAACAAAGATAACAGATTTCCTGAAGGAAATCTGTGAATTATTCTTAGACGACTTTGCTTTATAGAGAATAATATGCAATTCTTTAATCATATCACTAATTTTTTTTCAAAATATCGTAATCTACTGTTCTTTGCACTTTCACCTTGTTGGTTTTCCTTATAAACGGTCTTTACAAACTGAAATAAATGGTTATTATTTAAATTGATATGTATATATTTTCTGCTAGTTTATATATTTTGCTCCAATTTTAAAGTAAGCAATACTTTGCGTATATTCTCTGATACAAAATATGTATATGTGCATGCATCAAATGTGAAATTTCATATTTTCACAATAGAATTGAACTTTATTTCAACTTTGATAGTTTTACACCCCCCCCCCTTCCTGCTGCAACATTACCCCACACCCGAAAACTGTTATGAAACATAGGTACAGTTTTTATTTAATTCATCATTTTTCCATAGTAATTGTTCCACACAACATTTAATTTTTTGACACAGAAACTAGGTTTTGATTATTATAAATTAGCAAATTATAAATCGGAAAATATACACATTATTTCCTGATTATTATAAATCAGGAAGTTATGTGATATTGGGTAATAGGGGAAATTAATATTTAAAAACACTGTCACCCTACAAATGCAATATCAGAATAACATGTTTCGAATGCCTGCTAATCAATCAGAAAGATGGAAAAACAAAACAAGGAATTTCAGCCTGTAAAATATTCAGTTATTGCATGAGGCACTTTAGTGTGCTTCCTGTTGGGCATGTTCTTCTGATCTGGTACCCAGTGGGGAGGGGGAGTCAGTAATCTCAGGTAGCTTACAACTTATTACTGGGCAGAAAGGAATATGTATATAATTAACTTAATTATATTCCAAACAATTCTGAATAGTAGGGTAAATCATTCTCTGAGATGTTTTATTTCTTAATTTTTGAAACATTCTGTGTACCACAATCTTGCCTAATGCAACTCTTTTTCAAATATGCCTGTTATAAAATTTTTTTTTGTAAATAAGAATACAGTTTGCCAAAATTTTGTCTATTAAATTTTCATAGCAGTGTGTGCCGCAGATTAGAAATTTTCAAAGTAGCATGAATAATATTTTTTTATTACAAAACAGCAAAGTTTGATAATAAAAATTTCCGCTACAATAAAGTTCGACAGATAGAACAATATTATTGCATTATTTTTTTTCTCCTATGAGAGAAAAACGGTAAAATGTCACTCGTATAATTACACCCTCTGTCCAAAAAGAAACCGAACTTTTCGAAAATAGAAGAAAATAGTGGTGCCACCTGTTGAATCTTTTTGTTGTCGAAAGCAGTAATCTTTATTAGTGTTATGTCAACTGCTTATGATATTTGTTTCATTAGAAGATGAGTTATAGTGCCAAGAGTGACTGTGTTTTGATGGACAGTCAGAAAATGAGTTTCAAACAGATAGCTGCGATTGACTTTTGTGTTAAACTTGGTAAAAAGTTTTACCAAAACGCATCAAATGCTTCAAAAAGCATATGGTGATGAATGCTTATCCCATACTCAAGTTTACGAGTGGTTTAAACGACTTCAAAGTGGTTGTGAGACACTTGAGGATGACGAAAAGCCGGGCCTTCCAAAAACTGGACTGAGCAAAGTTAACATCTAAAAAGTGCTCGATTTCATCAAAGAAAACCCGAAATCGTTCCTGAGATTGATTGAAGATGAATTGGGGATTACAGATTCAACTGTGCACAACATTTTGACCCAGAGTTTGGGCCTTCGTAAATTGAATTCATGATTTGTTCCCCACAAGTTGACCGACGACCAAAAAATGTATCGAATTGAACACTGCAAGGACCTCATTAAAACCAATGAATTCGTAAGGACTCAAACTTCCTTGAAACGATCGTTACTGGTGACGAAACATGGTATTTTGAGTATGAGCCCGAAACAAGGCGCCAGAGTGCTGAGTGTAGACCACCAAAAGAGAGACATCCGAAAAAAATTCACTTGGAGAAGTCAAAAGTAAAAACAATGCTGATTTGTTTTTACAATTCCAAGGGCATTATCCACAAAGAATTCGTTCCACCTGGCCAAATGGTCAATGGTGAGTTTTATCTCGAAGTTTTGAAGCAATTGAAAGGGAGAATTTGTCGCTTACAGCATGACTACCGACCATTTGTCAAAACACACTATCACTCTTGGCACTATAACTCAGCTTCTAATGAAACAAATGTCATAAACAGTTGACACAACACTAATGAACGTTGCTGCTTTCGATGATAAAAAGATACAACAGGTAGCTCTACTAGTTTCTTCAATTTTTGAAAAGTTCGGTTTCTTTTTCGACAGAGGGTGTATAGCAGATTTTCTATTGGCAAAAATGGTAAGAAAATAATCATTTGCACTTTCATTTCAAAGCATCAAAAGAAAGAACATTGTAAATTCACCCAATGAAAAAGAAAATATTACATATTTTTCTTCTGTTATTATCTAGTTTTTTCTTGTAGCAGAAAGAAGAAATTGCTGCATATATTTCTTTTGTCAATACAATAGTGTAAAAATCTGTAAATTGATTACATTATAGCTGATAGAGAATTCATGCCAGAAAAAATATTTATGTAAGAGTTCTAACATCGGCATATATAACGACATTTTCTTCTAGTTTAGATACGTGACATTATTGAAGTAGTTAAACTTTTGCTACTATTTTACACTAAACTGCATGAGCATGTTCCCAAAGTGATTTACTTACGTAACAATTGCCTGTAGATTGAATAGGTCTATAACCCTCACCCCCCCCCAACTCAAAAAAATCAATGATTATGTAACACATATATGCACCTTTTTTCTTAAAAAATTCAAATCCTTTGTTCAAGATAATTGTATCAAATAATTTAGAATTTTTCAATAATAAAAGTGAAACTGATCACTATAAATAAAGAAATTATTTTTGGCTTAAATACTGCATCATCCTGTAAAAGAAATGTCAGTGTAGTGTCTGAACAACTGAAAACAAAACAAGACATTCTTGGTTGAGGCAATTTAGTGCGACTTCTGGGAAACTTTCTCTCTTGTGTTTCTCAAAAGCAGTAAGAGTAATCTATGACTTTAGCTTTTCCTCCAGCTAAGAGGATTATTGTCGAGCATTTCTGAGACGTATTTCAGAAATAGCAACCAGCAGCAGTAGAAGTAGTAATATTTAAATTAAAAAAAAAAGAAAAAAAAGAAACAAAATCACAACTGAACTTTCTTTTGTGTGGTATGCATAATAAACAGTTTTACATATTGAAAATATAGCATAGTATTTCTAAATCTTAGAATAATTTCAGCAGACTGCTGAACAGCTGATTTCAGATGCAAAGAAATAGTACAGAATTAGAAGCTTTGAATATACAACAATATTATTGCTTTATTTCTTTTGTCAAAACGGTAAACTGAAATAAGAGATTTTGAATACTGTGAAAGCTTTCAAACCAGTAGAAATTTAAAGTAGTTACGTAACAGAGTTCTGGGGGGGGGGAGTTGCAGTAAAAAAAAAAAATCTTAAAAATGAGCATAAATTTTGAATCATTCCATACAGGTTATCTTTCCTATTATATTTTCAACATATCTACAGTAGTTAAGCACTGGATATTATAGTAATGTGCATTCTAAATTTAAAAAAAAAAAAAAACTTGTAATTTTAAGCAAAAGAAGAAGGCGAAAAGTCTCTGATAAAATACCATTGGATATAAATTTTTGATACTAAAAAAGACTCGATCGGAAACAGAGTAATGCAGTTTATAATCATTTGTTGTTCATAAAAATAAATAAATAAATAAATAAATAAAAATCGTTCCTAAAATTGAAATGTGACTATCCATATAAAGGTATTTTGCAAAGAAAGAAAGCAAAATGTCATATTTATTTCACTAAATGTTATTTAAAAATATAAATATTTGACGAAATATTTTAAATGCAAACAAACATTTGAAAATTCGCAAAAAAAGTTTATATTGTCAGTAAAGTGAAGGAAATTTACTATTACTAAAATATATTCATTGCAAAGGCTGATCTGTGGTCATTTCAGAATTGATTATTTATTTTGGCAGATGTGAAACTCGTTTTTATTTTTGGAAAGAGAGACAATAAATTGTGCAGCAAAAAAACAATCAAATATCCTAGTACAGTAAAGGAAATTCCAAGTAACACAGTGCATGTAAAGACAAGTAACACAAAAGTCGCTCCAACACAGTTAATCTGCTAATGGCTCTAAAATCGCCATTAAAGGATTAACGGCAGAGGAGGGTAAATACTTGTTAAAAGGTAGAATGCAGATGAAGTTTTGATCCATGAAAAATGCTGGGGATGGTCTTGCTGCTTCATCCATCTTGGCTGGTAGGAGGGTTAAACCATTCCTGTTATCATTAATATGTAAATTAAACAAAATAACTGAAGTACACAACCCTGTGATGCACACTGCTTACCCCTTCTCTTTTTTGGTCAGGTACTCTCCTTTTCACTGCCACAAGTCTATTTTGCATCCCCTTCCTTTTGAAATAATAACCTCCTGTGTGAAACCCTGACAGATGCCTTGCTAAAATCCAGAAGTGTGAGATATTTATTTCTCACAATGAACTCTGTTGTCATGTTGTAGAACATAGTCTTGCTTTAGCATATTGTTAATATGATGTATGATAATAACATGTATGATATTATTATTCTAGCATCATTACTATTCTAGCAAAATCTGAGCTGGGTAGTTGTAGAAAGTTTTTGCTTGGTTATGCTAGACAAAACTAGTGTGATTTACTTTGTAACCAAGTGAGAAAAACTTTCAACAACTGTCTTTAACCAGAGTATTCTAATAAGGTACTATACTGTTTTTGCTACTTGCACATGAAAAATATGACTTCCATATCGACTAACTCTCAGTATTTCGACAGGGTCTAGCTTCTACTGACAAGACCTCATTAAAGGTTGAAACTACTCTGGTTAGTGATTCTTCCCTTAGTGTATAGCAGTATGCTAGCCAAGTTGGCTGAGTGGTTAACATATTCATTCTCTAACCAGCACAGCAGATTGTGGGTGTGAATCATGGTCTGGGCTTAGGTGGGATATAAATTTCATTGACCAGTGTGAGACCTGTTCTGCTTGTTGGTAACTAGAAATATAATGCTTCATGTTTGGTCTCCAGAGGAGAAATTACATTCCTGGTTTAATCCTTTATCCAAGCATAAGCAAATAACGTTTGTGCATGAAGTATCTTCATGACTGAGCTGCTTGTGTATATATATATATATATATATATATATTGTGTGTATATATATATATATATATAAAGAGAGAGAGAGAGAGGCTAATAACTTCACGACAATTCTCTTAGACAGACACACACCATTTTGGATGTGTATAATGCTATGTATTATGAGAAAGGCTACTGTCTAGACCAGTTTCAACCTTTGAGGTCTCATCAGTGGCAGCCAGACCTGGAAGAGATACCAAAGTTGAAGTAATGCATAAGCCATATATCCCATATTCAAGTAGTCAAAATGTGTCACACCTTATTATTAAATACTCTGTATTAGAGACAGATGTTGACAGTTTTTTTCACCAAGTGAAGAAAAACTTTCATCAGTCTCTAGAGGAGAGTTTCCAGATTATGTAAAAAATAAATAAAAATACAAAAAATATATAAAATTAATAATAAAAAAAAATTGAGTCCACTCATGAACTCTAGGTTTACAATTTTTCATGGGTGGGAGTCACATTAATAAAAAATAACATAAAATATATGTATGAAAGGAAGTGTGCTGAGCATTATGGGATGCTAGGGCCATTTGATGTGAAGTCACTGCTTCTATATACGAATAACCTAGTTGTGAAGATACTTGATACATCACTTGCAAATTTCTCTGACACTGACTTAACTGATTAAATAAAAATAATTTTTAACAAAAATGACTAACATGGGTTTATAGGTCGTAATAGTTAATTAAACCTACTAGTTTCTCCATATGCTAGTGGCTTTGTCTGGGTTAGGAAGAACAAACAAATATACAATAAGCAGTAAATATGAATCATTACATAACTAAAATTCAAATATGTAGCAACTGTTACACAAAAATAAAAGTAAAAAAAAAAGACATGGAGCATGGAAGCTGGCACTGGTCATTATTCAGCAGGTGTGCAGGATAGTTTGTAGAAAATTAAAAGTCTGTATTGAAAGATCTAATAACCAGGGGCAGCTCGTCGTGCATAGGCACTGTAGAACTGCAGCACCCCCAATTTTTCTCGATATATAAATATATTTATTAATTTATTTATATTTGCTCTAGACACCTGTAATATTTAATTTTATCATCAGCAATCCTATACAATTCTATTATTTTGTATAAAAAATAATAAAAATCCATCTTGTAGCACTTAGGAGGGCGAAGGATGCTAGCAGCGCTGTGTTTACCACAGTGTCATATTGCTATGCGTGCAAGTATATGCACGTCATAGTGAGATGCAAGCTATTAGTGTAATGCGGCACTGTCGTTGCGCAGTTCCATTCTTGTTTATATGCGGTTTGCGCCAGTAGTAGTGTTCATAGTGCTTATCGTGTTTACTCCGTCTCTTTAAATATTTGGGCATTACAATTGAAGGATTTAATTGTAATGTCCTAAAATTCTAAATCCATTCCTTTAATTGCAATTAAAGGAATGGATTTTATTTTTAAGTAATTTTGAATTATACTAAGCTGTATAATTTTATCTATAATAAACAATCTTTTTTCATGACACAAAACAAGAAGAATATATTTTATTTTTAAGTAATTTTGAATTATACCAAACAGTGCAATTTTATCGATAATAAACAATATTTTTTCATGTTTAATTTTTTTTAAATTTTTTACCATAATTTTGATATTTTATCCAAATACGTATACACTGTACTTACAGTGTGTATGTATATTTCGAAAGTTGCAGCACCTCCACGATTTCAAGCCATGAGCCGCCACTGCTAATAAGTGACATTCCAAATGTCACATAATCATTCCTTGGTTTCTGTTGCGAGTTCCTTGTGAGTGGATTACCATCGTAGCCTCTTTGATGTTGTGGGCACTGAAGTTATCTTCTGTGTGTGAGGTATGGAGCTTTTGTCCCATTCAATATTGCGGTGAGTGTGGAAGAAATGCCATGCCAGTCCTGAGCTTTCTTCTCTGTTGTTATCGACATCTCCAGTATAATAAATTTAGTTTAATCCTTTATCCAAGCGTGTGCAAACAAAGTTTGCGCCTGAAAGTATCTTCAGGACTGGGGTAAAGTGGTACAACACCGGGCAACTCCTTGCAAAGGTGGAGCAAGATACCAACACTCCTATCTCAGTATCTCCCATAATGCAAAACACATCTCCTTTGCAGATATGTATAATAATTGTATTATTATACATATGTATAATAATAATTTGCTCCATCTTTGCAAGGAGTTGCCCGGTGTTGTACCACTTTACCCCAGTCCTGAAGATACTTTCAGGCACAAACTTTGTTTGCACACACTTGGATAAACGATTAAACTAAATTTACTATAGTCTGACCAAGTGAAAAATAAACTTTCAACATCTTTCTCTAAATCCAGAGTAATTTAATAAAAAGGTGTCACACTGTTTGGCAGCTCCTATAGGAGTAGATGACCTTGCTAATGCTTCTGCCTGGTATCTCCACTTGGGCCTGGCTCCCACTGAAGAGACCTCAGTAAAGGTCGAAACTAGTCTGGGTAGTGGCCCTTCCCTTAATGCATAACATTATACATATCCGCAAGGAGATGTATTTTACATTATGGGAGATACTGAGATAGGAGTGTTGGTAGCTTGCTCCACCTTTGCAAGGAGTGGCCCAGTGTTGTACCACTTTACTCCAGTCCTGAAGATACTTTCATGCGCAAACTTTGTTTGCACAGACTTAGATAAAGGATTAAACTAAATTTATTACAGTCTGACCAAGCGAAAAATAAACTTTCGACATCTCCAGTGTGCTCCTATTGCTTTTTTTTTCTAAACTTCTAGATCAGGAGTTGGCAACACAGGACTTGCAGACTCAAGTGCCTGTGTAGCATTTTTGAAGTGCCCGCCACTGTGCCAGATATTGAAGCATCGAACAACTTCACATTTTTTAGTGCATATGCGAACCACATATCACAAGTTATAGGTTACGCACTTCTATCACACTAGGCTAGTAGCCTGAATTCTTTTCTAGAGTGACAAAGTAAGAATCAGTTGTTTATTTGATGTGTTTCTAATAATTTTATATATATATTTTTAGAAACACATTAAATAAGTTGCAAACATGTCACTGAGAGATCATTAGATTGAGTAAGAGAAGAAAAAACATTACTATTATTCAGATTTAAATGTAAATATGAGAGGTTGTTCTTAGAATCAGACACAGCTCTATAACACAATATTGTTCTGAACTAAATAAATATGACTGCCTCATCCTATCAAAAATGAGTGATTTTGTTTTTAGTTGATCTTTGATAGTTTTGCTGTGAGGCTTTGACAGCTTTAAGGTTGTGTGTTTAGGCTTCATGTTGTGATTACATCATAGATGTTTAATGGAATAAAAACAATATGAGGAATGGCTTTTCACTCATATTTTTGTTTAATGGAAGAAACACCTATGGATAATAATTAACATTTTATTAAGTTTATATCTGATATTTTGATTTTGCATTTTCATAAGCACAAGGATATGAGATATACATGTGTAAGCAGGTATAACAGCAGATAGCTAAATACAAACTGAGCATGTGACTCAATAGTCTTCACTGGTGTTCTGTGGGGATGTGAAGATGGGATCTTGATCATTCTGCTGGCAATCAGGATGGCAGTCTCACTCATTTTTGGTAGAATGAGGCAGTCATATTTATTCAGTTTAGAATAATATTGTGTTATAGAGCTGTGTCTGATTCTAAGAACAATCTCCCATATTTAAATCTGTATAATAGTAATGTTTTTTCTTCTCTCACTCAATCTGATGATCTCTCAGTGACATGTTTGCAACTTAGTAGCCATAGTGTAATATAGTAGATATTGGACATTTTCAATGTTTTTCCAGTTTGGTCAAAAATATTTAATTTTTCTGGAGAAAAGACTGCTGTAGTCACTGTAGAAATAATATTTTTCAGAATAAATAATCTTATTTTTGATTAGGCTTTGGTTAGTAAAAAAAAACAAGGATCTTACTTGTTTTGCTCCTCTACTTTGCATCAATAGTTTTGTCAGAATGGTATTTCTGCAATTTTTGCGTTAGTACCACCACATAATTCATCCTATAGGGATGGTTTCTGTTTTCAGTTTTGTTGATGTTATTCCATCAGTTGACTTTCACTATTCACCTTAATTCTCTTACAAAAACTGTCTGGGAAGGACTCGTTATGTTGTACTATGATGATGATACATGTTTGCCTTTAAACAGTAGAGAATATAATTTGATTCATGAAATTGCTTAATTACTGCAAATTGTTAGCCCATCCTCATTCACCCAATAAGAGGTAAACCTCTTCATTTTTGCTCTTGCTGTCCATTCATTCTGAACATTAGTTAGGAGTGCCTCTTTACAAGGCCTTGATAAGACCTCGCTTAGACTATTGCGTACAGGTCTGGTCTCCTGGTTTCCATTGTGATTATGATATAGTAGAGAGAGAGAGAGAGAGAGAGAGAGAGAGTGCAAAGGAGAGCATTAAAAATGTCAGGATTGTGGGATACTGATTATGAAGACAGATTGAGAATTTGTAGACTTCAGACACTAGCAAACCGAAGAAAGAAGGGTGAGTGATATGATTGAGACTTACAAACTTCTGAAAGGATCATATAGGATGTCAGTTGGTGGAATTTTTCAATTTATGGAGGGTGGGGAAAGGACAAGAGGACATCCTTGGAAGCTGAAAATGAATGCCACTAAGGAGGAGGTAAGGGCTAGATTTTTCTCTCGTAGGGTGTGTATGATTGGAATGGATTGCCATTGGATGTTGTGAGTGCAAGCAGTGTGAATGAATTCAATAATAAGTATGATAGCTGGTGCATGTAGTATGTGGCCTCCCTCAATGAGTTCCTGACTCTTTGGAGGTCTCTGTTGATAATAATAATAATTGATCAATTGATTAGTACTGTAATTTCATTCATATCTCAAAAAAGTAACCCTTTTATCTTAAGAATAGCTTCCATGACTAGTGGTGAAAGTGAACTAACCTATTGCTATGAAAATTCAGACAATTTTGGGAAGTGGAGAGGAATGTCAAATTGTAAAATTCTTGTTTTTATACATATACAGAATAAAATCTTGTTTTTTCCAAGATTTTATTCTGTATATGTACTCTTTATGATATATGCACAGGTATATATATACTTAAGATTTTAAATTTTTTTCCTTTGTAAACCTTTAAAAAACATGTTTAAGATATTTTTCTCTGTATTTAGTGATGTCGTATCCTGCAGAAGGATTAGAATCAACATATAGAAATCATGTAGAAGATGTTAGAGGTTTACTAGATACTAGACATCGTAATCATTATTCCGTGTATAATGTTTCTGAAAGAGCATACACATCTGTGAAATTTAATGCCAAAGTTACTGAAGCTGGGTGGTCAGCAAAGCGAGCACCATCACTTGATACTCTTATATCACTGTGTCGAAGTATGTACTTATGGTTGAAACAAGATCCTAAAAATGTGTGCATAATTCACTGTATGGTAAGCTTTGGATTAGTATTTAATTTATTAAGTTTAATGTAGATGCATTTTCCTCAACTTAAGTGACTATGCTCAAGTATTCTAAACTTGATCCTTTTTTGTTTATACATGATTTATTAAAATGGTTACACTTATACTAGAAATGTTTTTTGAGAGTATTATTCGACATTAAAAAACTAGATGTGATAGAGTACTAAATTGTTATTGACTACTCTACTAGTTTTGTGAAAATTCATGTTTCACATTATCAGGAGAAATACATGAATAAACTAAAAAAACCTGTTATTACCTTTTTTTTTAACCAGCAAAAAAACATTTTTAGTATGTTCTCTCTCTCTCCACAGAAATCTTTGCAATGATATAGTTACATGATGTTGTAATAAGCAGTTTGTTCATTAACACAGAATTTGAAGTTTAAAAAAATAATAAAACAGGCATGCTTCATGTGTCAGATCACTAGCTATGTAGAATTGTTGGTTTACCATTTTATTTATTGTTGTTTAAGTTAGATGTAAAAAAAAAAAAAAAACCACTTGCATATGTCTAAGTGATGAAGTGTTTCATTGTTGGCTCAGCCTATATTGAAACTCTCCAATTTTACATATAAGATACTAAAGATTATAAGTAGCTTCCATAGTATAGTTGGAAGACCAAGGGACATTGTGCCCTTTGAATGGGAAAAGACTTGAGTTCAGTTCTTGATATGAGAGGAATCGTTATATGGGCTTTTTCATTTGAAGCTCTTAGCCTATCTAATAAAGAGGTGGCAAGTTTTTTTTTTTTCTCCAATAGATTTATCATCCTATATATAGACAACTGAGCCAGACAGCACATGTAATTAACAGACAAAAATACTATTAGTGAGCAGTAGATAGTTGATAGTGATATAATGTGTAGATGAAATATTAAGTAGTGTAGATGTTAGTTGTATGATGTGGAGTGCTCCCCCCCTCCCACGATGAGTCCTTGAACTCCTTTGAGGTGTTATGTAATGATAATAGGTAGAATTACAAGAATTGAAGCAAGCTAATGATCTTAGACGTAGATATGACCATGTGACAGAATATTAAAGAGATAGTTCATTATGGCTGCGATGGTAGGATTGTTTACTAATAGAGACAAGTAACCTTTTTTGCAATGCTTAAATTTGCTTACATATGCAATTTTTTTGCCAGATGGTGTTCTTAATGGCACTTTACAAGTCAAGATACTACTAGACTTATAAAATATTGTGTGATTCAGTACATGAATTTTCTGAAACTAAAGTTTTATGTCATTCCTGGAGATATGTAATAGCTTCATTACCTACTAAGTTCTTCTGTTTTTTTTTTTGTATTGTGTGAATAGCAGAAGTTAAGGACTAGTTAAGAAACAACTTGTGAGCCAATGTTGCATTCAAAATTTTATTGTTGATGGAACAGGCAGTAGTAGAATCAGTTCATTAATGACAGCTATTCAGATAATGATTCTGTGTGTACTCGCTAAAAGGTAGTGATATTTGCAATACTTGTAAAGCACTGTGATAGTCACACAATTGGTTAGGAGGTATTTCCTTGGAAGTAGTAATAGCAAGATTAAATCAAAGTTACCGATAGTGAACTATCAAAACCATTTGCTGCAAGTGTTCTAGACAACTAGGAAGATTACTACTATTTTGAAAAAGTGGGCTACAGTCTTTTCATCCTTCTCTTGTCATATTTTTGTTTTGTATAATATTTTGATTGTCTTTCATTAGTGCTGTATTTCATGAATGCATAATCTTTTGCAGTTTTTTAAAATTTTTATTAAACATGATAGTTAAATGGCCACTGTGGCATGTTATGCACATAATGACTAATAATTCATAGCTTTTGTGTTATGTTTGAGAAGGAGTGGAAAGGAAACACAAATAGATGACATAATACATAATCTTAAAAGCCAATTTCAAAAACCAGCTAAATATTAGCAATAAGTTAATAAATAATTATTTACTTATTATTCTGTGTTCTAATATATACCGTTAAAAAAATAAACAACATGTACGACGAACACATAAGTCTGTCTACACTGTGTAAAACTCTAAACAAAAGTCACTGGAGGACTTTGGCAAGAACATAGAAATTAAATATCAAGAAGTTGGCAAAATATTCTGGAGGTTGTTGAAGAAGCTTAGAAATGGAGGAAAGAGTGCTGTAAAAGAGTTAGAGATGATAAAGGTGACATAAAAACGGGAGAAAAAGATATCCTTGAAGTATGGAGTAATTACTTTGAAAAACTGCTAAATGAAACAAGCAGCAATGACAGTACAGTGGTAAAAAAACACTGACCAGGCATGCAGTCAGGAATACATATCCATACTTGAAGTAGAAAAAGCCATCAAAGGCTTGAAATGTGGAAAGGCAGCAGGAGTAGATGATATTCACCCAGAAATGTTGAAGTAAGGTGGTATAAAAGTCTTATAGTGGCTGCACTGCATATGCTGGACAGAGGGACGAATTCCCGATGATTTTAGTAGAGCTCTCATAGTACCCATATATAAAAAGGGAAATAAAACTGAATGTGAGAATTACAGAGGTAATTCTCTAGTGAGTGTTCCTGGTAAGATTTACGCAAGTATAATTGAGCAAGAAAAACTTGGTCCTGACTCAAGAACAAGCTTGAGTCAGGCCAAATGGAGGCTGTCAGGATCAGATTGTCACTTTACGACAAGCAGTTGAATAATCATGGGAATATAACAAAGATCTGTATTTAAGTTTTGTTGATCTGGAAAAGGCATATAACAAGGTGCCAAGAGAGAAGCTATTCAATACACTACAGTTATATGGTGTCAATGGGGCATTATATCAAGCAATACTTAGTCTTTATTTGAGTTGTAAGTCAGCAGTTAGAATTGAAGGAAGTACAGGAAGATGGTTTAATGTTAAATCTAGTGTGAGACAAGGATGTACATTATCCCCTCTGTTATTCATTATCTATATGGATCACATTATGAAGGAAAGTGGTATTAAGCATGATATCAAAATTGGAGATGTTAATGTCAGCTCTTTGCTTTATGCGGATGATGTTATACTTCTAAATAAATCTGCTACAAGTCTACAAGATTCTCTGACTAAATTGAATAGCTGTTGTAATAGATATGGTATGAAGGTTAGCAATAAAAAGACAAAGACAATGAAAATAGGCAGCATCATTGAAAATGTCAACTGCGTTGTGAATGGAGAACTTGTGGAACAAGTAAAACATTTCAGCTACTTAGGCGCGATTTTTAGTGAAGATGGTAAATTAAATGTGGAAATAGACAACAGAATCAACAAAGCTGGTATGGTAGGAAGTCAATTGAATAAATTCATATGGAATAAGAGAGAAATTAGTCAGAACACTAAATTACCTGTATACAAGACAATGTTCAAACCAGTTTTAACTTATGGATCTGAGAGCTGGGTCAGAAGTAAAACACTTGACCAAAGACTAGAGACCGCAGATATGAGAGTCTTGAGAAAGATTAGAGGCATGAACAGATGGCATCAATGGCAATATCATATTAAAAACGAGGATATTAGGAAAGAACTTGACATTGTCATCATCCAGGAATGCGTTAGCAGAGCTAATCTCAGGTGGTGTGGTCACTTAAACAGAAAGGGCAAGGAAAGATTAACAAAACAAGTGTTCTCTGCCAGGTTGGCAGAAAACGACCCAGAGGAGGACCAAGATATACGTGGATTGAAATGGTACAAAGTGCCTTAGATGATAGAAATATAAGATCTGATAATGTTGGAATCTTGACAAGTAACAGACTGATTTGGAGGAAAATTGTAGATAGGAAGTTAGTAATGATGTAAATTTTTCATGTACTATCATATCCTGTACACCCCTTGAGGGTACATGGCAGGAATTTGATGAAGATACACTTGAATAAAGGAAAGCATAGTTATTTATGAATAATAAAATCCCTCTACACACACACACACACACACACACACACACACATAAATATTTAATAATATAAATATTTGGTATAAAATAGAGGCCAATAAGACAAAATGTATTGTTGATTGCTGCTATAGACTATGGGGTACAGATTTAAATGTGGATACCATGCATTGGCAAATTAGCAAAATGAGTTCATGCTGAGCAGTTAATGGGGAGGGGTTCAGTAAAGATGGAATTTGTACAATTACTAAGGAATAATTACCTGAAATGGGAGATCAGACAGTTGTAGAGAGGATTCAGAGATGAGTGATCAAGCTGATCACAGGTCTGTGAAAGCTCACTATGAGGATAGATTAAACATGTGGGTTGCAGAGTTTAGCTGACAGGTGGAGGAGAGGGGGACATGATAGAAACTTGTTACTAAAGGGATTCTGTAAGATTAGCACAAAGAAATTTTTCAGTATATAAGGATATTAGGGGAGAACAAGGAATCTACCCTGGAAGTTGTAAGAGTCTTGTTGTTAAGAGTTTGCCGACTAGGTTCTTTGCTTGGAGAGTGCTGAATGAGTGGAATGGATTGCCAGAGGTAGTTATGTGTGTGTCCCACCAGCCACTGAATAGTCTAAGAAGAGGTATGGTAGGTATTATGTGAATAATGGTTAGTTTTGGTCTCCCACAATGAGCTTTTGATTCCATGGAGATATCCATATTATAATAATGATAAATCGAGATGTAGCAACTCTGCCTCCAATTGGGGAAAATGATCATGCTGTCTTGTTCTGGGAGGTTACCAAATGTGTGGAATTTTCGGTCAGGAAAGGGTTTATATGGTATAAAGCTGGTGATTATGACACACTTAGGATGCAACTTGGATCAGTACCATGGCATAAGAAACTGCATGGAAATTGGTCAGAGATCTTTTGAGAGAAGCACTATCAAACTGCATACCCAAGATCAGGTTGATAAACTAAGTAGGAGTTAAATGGATGAGTAGTGATATACTCATAAAGCAGCAGCTACAAAAAGCATAAATAAATAAACAATATGGAAGGAATGTAAAGTAAACAAAAAAAAAATTATCAGCATGCCCATGAACAATACAGAGTGTAGCAATAAGGATGGCCAGTATGTTAAGGAAGGCTAAATCAGATTATGAGAAAAAATAGCTGAGCAGGCCAAAGTAAATCTAAATGAGTTTTTTGCTACATAGAGAGTAATAGAAAGAATGATTATAGTTATCCTTCCATATACAGTGGTCAATGGCAGAAGAACAAGAAATAATTGAAGTACTAAGTGATCACTTTGCAGGTATATAACATCAAGGTGGAGGCTTTGTATAATGAGCAATATCAACTTGAATACAGCAGTGAGACTGGATGGCATGTTTGCTACAAAAATAAGCAAGAGAACTGGCACTGTCTCTTGCTTATTTTTCCCAAGGTTCCAAGGGAATAGAAAGAGGGTAAGATAGTTCCATTACATAAAGGTAACACCAAAACAGAAGTAGCAAATTCCAAACCAGTTAGTATCTAGTCTGTAAATTACTACTTTGGAACATGTTAACAATGATGAATGTCCTTAAATTTTAAAATGTGCTTATTCTTTTATTTGCCTACTGCTTCAACATGATTCAGTTCACTATCTGTAGATAAATTGTTAGTGAATGACTATAGAAGAATAATATTAATGAAACAATATAGGTTCTGTTTAGCCACTGTTTTCATTTTTGAAATTATGGATTCTACAACTGTGTTAAAATAACTCTTTTTATTATCCCGACGTTTCGATCTTCATATCAAGATCATCATCTGGAGCATACATAAATATACAAGACAAGCTGCATTAGATTTCAAACCGTAAGCGAGAGAAACGATGATTTCAAAAATGAATGCTGATCACCGTGTAACACTAAAAGAAAGGAAATAGCCACTGTTTTTTTTATTCACTATTTGGACATTGTTTGACTATATTTCAGTTTAATATCTGCAGATGAAACATACCTGGAAAAAGATTATAATTTATTTCTCTCTCACTTTTGATAATATTCAGTTTGCTCACCAAGATAAATGTGCTCTTCTGAGTTGACTTTCATATCTAGCCTCATCTGGCACAAACTCATGTCTATAGCTTCTTCATCCTCCAAAAACGTTTGGTATTCTATTTTCATTCTAAACAGTACCTCTCTTCTGTTCAACTACTAATGCATTATAAATCCCAAATCTTCTATACTTCAGAAAAATTGTAATCACATTTGGGCTGGCATACTAAAAATCTCCTACAGATTGCTGGATTATATCCAGGAGAGAACTGTTTGCTTAATAGATGACTCCTCTCTTGGTAGCTGCCAATTGCTTTCCTATAGTTGTCGTTTTTGTTTTCTATAATATTTCCATGAGTGCTGCTCCCCTGAGCTGGCCATCACCACTATTCTTCTAATCGTGTATGAACACCTGCATCTGCTAGTATATTTCCATACATAGTTCAGCTGAACTTATCAAACTAATTTTGCATTCTCTGCCTTCATTCTGTCTTCTGTTCTTTGGAACAGTTTTTCCCATTAATTTTTCCAAATGAATACAACTCCATTTCTTCAAGAAACATTAACAGATTATTTTCTATTGTCTAACTATTTGTTCACATACACAGTGCTGCTATGTTATAGCTCTTTGAGACCTATAGGTATTAAAGAAAAAAAATCAACACAATTTCGTTTGCCCTTAGTAAACTTCTAAGTTTTCATTTGTTTCCATGCATATGAGGGTAAGATGTCTTCAAGCACGATGTCATGTAGCACCATTGAATCAGACTGCCAGTTGTGCAGATAACACAAAAATTGCAGACATGAGTCCATTACTGTTGATATAGCATACAAAATTTCTTCCACATTTCTTGAAAGAATAGGAGTGATTTAAGAAAACATCATGGTATGCAAAAATATTGTCATAGCTGTTAACTGTACCGCTGTATTTAGTGCTGTCATTGGTTATCTGCTTACCGGCATTGGTGGAGGTATTCATTGCTATAGTATTGTGTGACTGTGGCAATGAAGTAAGGTGAGAACGTGGATGAGATGGTAGTAATGGTTGAGTCAAGTGACTAGAGGCATTGTGAATCAGGTTGCAAGAGATTTGAGATTGATGTTAGAGATTGTGCAGCATAAAAAATAAAAGGGAAAATAGTGAGTCTATTGTTCAGTTATGATAATAGAAAGCTAAGGAGAAGAGCAGCAATAATGAATAACATAGCAAGAAGGTTTGGGATATGTGGATGGTGTGTAGCTGATAAACAAGGGCCATATACAAGAGATAGGTTGCATTTGAACAAATACTGGAACAGGCATTTGGAGAGAATTTTTTCTCTGGACAAGTGAGTGTTAGAACATGGAAACTAGAGTTACCAGAGCAAAAAGTAACAGGGATGAGTTTATGTGGGAATAGTAGCTTAGAAGATCAGAAGCCGAGTAGTGTATCCCACAGCCAAGTGGAGTTGTGTGGAGGGAGGAGTAATGCACTGATATTTCTGTGTACAAATGCCAGGATTATCAGAAATTAAGACTTGTTGAAAGTTAGTTGTCTCATATGCTGGTGGCAGAGTTTACTTCCTGAAAGCTCCGGAATTTCATCCAAGCAAATCAGTCAGGAGAACACATGCAATTTACACACAAAAATATAAAAGCATTTATATAAAAACAAAAGCATTTTGGATTTGGTCTTAGAGTGATAAGACTAACCACCTAATCAAAATTTATGGTTACAAAAGCCAGTTTGGGCAGATCATTTGCCTTTAAGCACCTGAGAGTACTGCAGTATTGCCATCAGAAATAAAGGGAATGAATTTAGTGCCATTGATAGCCTCAGCCTAGCCAAAGATGATTAATATTATTGAAACATGGTTGATAGGAATAGAAGTAGAGGGAGTTGGAAGTTTAACATATTTTATCGGAATGGGTATATGTGTGTGTGTGTGGGGGGTGAATGCAGTGGTTGATGTTGATTATGATAGTGATGTGCTTTCTCAGGATAGAGAATTTCAAAGGAAATTGCACTAATGGGTTTTGAGAGTGTATGGCGTGACGTAGAAGTGGATGGAACAGAATATTTAGTGGGAGGTTGTTGTAAGCCAGGGGGCTTAGACAGTGATGAGCAAGAAATGTTTAGTTTGACAGGTGCAAAGCAAATAATCATTATCAGAGATATTAACTATAGTAGTGTAAATTAGGCAGAGGAAACAGCATACAGTAATAAAGGAACAGAATTTCTGAATTCTTCAGGGACAGATGTCTTATACAGTATGTGATAGAAGGGGCACAAAGATCAAGCATTTTGGATTTGGTCTTAGCATCAGTGGATTGTGAATGAAATGGCATTGTCCCCTCCCCCACACACACACAGTTAGTGAGACTAACCCCCACAGTCTTGACATAAAAAATGAATATGTATGTGAAAGTATCAAGAAGGAAGGCATTTCATGGAATTATAAGGCAGGTGATTATAATTGACTTAGAAAGTATCTTTGGAAAGTTCCATATATAGAATAAATTGAGTGAAGGGTTATCAGCAGTACATGGAAGAGCATTCAGAAATGTTTGTTAGCAGTAGTGCCAAATTGCATAGCTCAGGTGAAAAAGATAAGGTGATTTGAAATAAAGTGGATAACTAAGGAATCAAACACTCTGCAGATGGAAAATTCAGGTCCTTGTCGACTACAACTCCCAGATCTCTCATCTCCTCTACCTCCTTTAAAGTTTTTCCACCAAATGTATACTTTGCATCCTATCACTGCTTAACAAATTTCATAACCTTACACATTTCAACATTGAACTGACAGTTCCACCACCTACCCATTCATGCAATCAATTTGTGTCCTCCTGTAAGGCCATAACATCTGCTTTACTGTATTGCTCTCTCTCCAATTTTGCATAATCTGCAAACAGTATCACCAGTAGAACCCATTCCAATATCATTAATATACAAAATGAACTACAGTGGTCACAAAACTGACCCATGCGGCACACACTAGTGACCTCGTGGTGTGCCGCGGAGTCACCACTAGTGACCTTGCTCTTTCAGGATACTGCACTCCCATATACAACATTGTTACCTATCTGACAGCCAGTCACTGATCCAACTCAGAAGTCTCTTATTCATTCCCATCCCTGTAACAAACTCATGCTGACAACTACAGAAAATAGTACTATTATTATTATTACGTCACACCTCCAGGGAGTCCAAAGACTCATCGAGGAAGGGTACATACTCTACAACTCTCAACGTCATCCATCTACACCAGCGGCATCTACTGCCCACCACCACCAGTATTTTCACAGACAATCACAAACATCCATGCCCACAGCGGGATTCGAACCCTGCAGCCCTTTGGCTGGAGAGCAGACATGCTAACCACTCGGCCAACCAGGCCAAGTACTATTATCAACCAATTTCTGTATCCAGTCTTTCTCTACTCACTTACCACAACTCCAAACATATGGATTGGTCTATAATTTGTAGCCATAGCCTTATTACTACCTTTATGAAGTTGGGACAATATTACTTTTCCACTTTCTTGTAACTTCTGTTGTTGTACAACTCCTATTAACTACGCTACTGGCCAAGACGTCTATAGACATCAAAATTATCATGGATGTGAAGTGCATGTTAAAATTTAAATACCATTGAAATATATGATGGATACGAAGCGTATGAGGATGCATATTTGATCCGTAATGGCCGGTAAGGTGGTTAAACAGAGACATGCCAGTGCTGCTATCATTTCCCTGGAACATTCCTTTAAGAAGCATGGTGATATGTCATGAAATCCTATCATCTTATTAACATCCAGTTTATTTATTTCCTCATGTATCTCCTGCTCGATCCCAATTATGCTATCCTCTCTTATGTCCTTTACACTTCACATAATTTCACCCTGCTCAGGATAAAATACCCTTATAAATTCATCACTCAACAATTATGACCTCAATAATGTCTTTCTTCTTCAGCAGCTACTATTCTACCATTTTCACCCATTAACATCTTACCATGATCATTTTTTCTTCTACTTGCAATGTATCCAAAAAAAACTCTAGGATTTTTCTTTGCCTGATTTGCTTATTTCTGCTCATACTGCAGACATTAGCAAATTTTTATTGTCCTTACTCTCACTCTCCTGGCTCGCTCTTTATATTCTTCATGTAACAGATTATTATTCATCTTGTACTGCCCTTCAAAATGCCTTCTTCCAGATTTCATGCTTAATCCCCTCATTCATTTATGTTTCACCTACCTACCTTATTCAGCCTTTTGACTTCGGAATACGTTCATACATTGATGTTTTTATGTATTTCTTTTGTCAGATCCTAAGTAGTATTTATTTCCTTACCACTCAACTCCTCACTCCATGCTATAGCTTCAAACTGTCTCCTAAGCTTGTCATAATTTTCAGCCTTGTACTTCCACATACATCCTTACCTCATGGAAGTCTGTGTATGGCTAGCCACAACCCAGGTAATCACTTCATGATCAGATCTAAAACTCTCGATTCTTGTTTTCCCTCCTTTACATGCTGCCTGAGATAGTTGTCTCTCAAGAACTCAAAAAATTCATTTTCCTTATTCCCCAAGTGTTCTCTCTTCATTCAAATCTATACTGCCATAATTAAAACTGCCCATAATAATCACTCTTCCTTTGTTCACTAACTCAAGTTGTTTATACATCTCTTCATTACTACTTTCCACTTTCCCTAGCATATAGCAACATCCTAAATATGTCTTCTTGTCAACCTTCACTTCACCCCACAATGCCTCATAACCATTGGCACTATTTCCCTTTTTCATATCTGCCTTATGTGGACATTATTCCCCTGCTATCGTCATCAGCAGCACTTCCCCTCCTTTCTTGTCCTTTCTATCCCCCCTTCCAAAAAAAACTATACCCTTCCATTTCTATTCCCATTAGAATATCATCTCTGTTCAATCACATTTCACTTATTCCAATGATTTTGGGATGAATAAACTCAACTGGTGAAACGATTTTATCTCTCTTATTTCTGATACTTCTGGCATTTGTAAATAAATGGCAGTTCACTTTTAGGTCTATAACCAGTCCTACCCAAGCCATTTGTTGGCTGTGATTTCCCCACCACACCTTCCCTTGCTCAATCACTTTTATCACATCTTACCACATATAACTACTCAGTCTCAACTTTCCCACTTACATCCTGATCTATTCCATTTCTATGTTGATCATTCCTATACATACATTCTACTACTAACATGCACTCTCCTTATGCCACGTCTATCCTATTCTCTCTCTTCAGTACCATTCTCCTAATCTTTCACTTCATGTCTTACTTCTGATCTTTTGCTTGCATCACTGCACTTCCATCTAGCAACAGTTACTTCAGTTCACTCACTCCAAAGCCATTCAAATGTCCATATCTGTATAATTCCATTATTCCCTCAAATGCATGCTATACATCCACAAACTGCTCTCCTTTCTCACACAGCTCCACTAGCATACCATTCATGATTCTGGCTCTCCATCTCAACTCATCATTATCATACCTTGGCAACACACTGACAACCTTTCTCACTATACAGTTATCTTTCACTCTCCTTAATAACCTCTTCATATTTGCCCTTACATTCTCCTTATGTTATTCATTATTCATAATAATGCTTAATGGTATAAATAACATCAAGAGGAAAATCATTTATTAAATTCACTAATAATTTTGCTTGTTTTCTACCCGGCATCATCAGAGCACAATGATAACTGTGACAGGCACACAGCACTAAACAAAGTAACTTTAGAATCAATTTAAATTGTAACTGACACCTAATGTCCTTACATGGCACCCACTATTGGTCAGATTACTACAAAGTTTATTTAGAGAAGTCTGACTATTATGTCTTAAAATGATAATCTCCCAGATCTTTGGTAAATTAATACAACTATACTTTGTTGAGGTTCAAAGAGTGCTTCATAGCTGATGCTGATTCTAAGAAAAGCCTCTCAAAGCTGTGACTACTTCTATATAATATAAATGTTTTTCTCCATTTGATCCTATGTGAAGGAGGAGTATCCAGAGCATGGTCTGCCATTCCTGACTTGCAATACAGATGATCTTGGATGTAATTTTTGTGTTCTTCAAGATGGATGTTAACTGATCTATCAGTCTGTAAAAAGTAGACTAAACTGTAGACTCAAAGAACTTTACACTCTCCGGGATGTTCATGAGATGTAGTCTATCTTTAGGAGAATGTATGAAGGTAGCTAATTGAATGAAAGGTTTGAAAGTGGTATGAAGATTATATTTGCAGAGAACTTTGGCTGTTTTTTTCTGATTTACCCTTAACACATGGGATGGGAATGATTTTACTGTGATTCTGTTGGTTAGGTGTAGGAGGGATGGATAGGGATGCATTTTATATGGGCTATAGTCGTTGGCTATAAAGGTGTTGTGAAGATCCCTGAGCTCCGTTTCAAGTGCTGTGTCCTTTGAACAAATAGCCCTGGCTCAGTGAGTAAGTGTTTTGAGGATGCCATACTGTTTGGAAGGGTGGTGGTGTTGATTGTCTATGTTGATTGTCTATTATCCCCTACTCATACCTTCCAGTATGAGTAGGGGATAATAGGTATATGTATAAGATTTAAGTTTTTTGGTAATTTCTTACCAAAGAAATGACCAAAAATTGCTTATTGTCAGGATGTAACTTTTTTTAATAAAAGATGCAATTTTCTTCTTGTTCCTTTCCAGGCTTATAGGTTAAGTGGCTTGTTCCGGACTCAATTCCATCTTTTTAAGGGTCTTCCTCTGCATAGAGTACCTTTTGGGTGGTAATTTAGAATTTGTTTAGGGTATTCTGCTTCTATTCATTCTCAGTATGTGTTCTTTCCATTTTTCTCTAATAGCAAATAACTATTTCATTTAGGGAGGTTGTAATTCCAAGTTTTTTTCTGATTTCGCTACTTTTCATTTTGTCCATTATTGTGACTCCTTCAGTTCTGCACAGAAATTTCATTTTGGATGATTCAATTCTTCTTTCATCTGCTTTTTTTATTGTCCATCTCTCACTGCAATAAAGTAAGGTTGGTTTAGCTACTGTATTGTAGATTCTTATTTG
This sequence comes from Typopeltis vanoorti, assembly GCF_054136105.1. Classification (NCBI taxonomy): domain Eukaryota; kingdom Metazoa; phylum Arthropoda; class Arachnida; order Uropygi; family Thelyphonidae; genus Typopeltis; species Typopeltis vanoorti. The sequence continues at coordinate 35,385,169 of NC_143550.1, read as the reverse complement.
TGTGTGTTTTTGTACATAATTGAGTTTAAAAATTTTATTTATAATGCCTGTTACTTTTAAAAAGTTTGATATCTTTAGTTCTATATCAGCTTCATTTTCATATGACATTGTGTAACCTAAATATTTGAATGTATTTACTTGCTCTATTATTTTGTTGTTTATTACTATTTTGCTTCTTATTGGATTAGCACCTTTGAAGGCGATGACTTTTGTTTTGTCTGTTGATATTTCCATACCATATGTTTTTATCAGATTATTTAGACTGCATAACGATTTTTGTTGTTCATCTTCATTGTTTCCAAGGATTATTTGGTCATCAGCAAAAAGAAGAGTAGCTAATCTGGTGTTACGGTTTATCTTGAATCCTCCTTCATTAGTTATCTTCCATTCTTTTATGATTTTATCTATGTATATATTAAATAAAACCAGTGAGAGAGGGCAACCCTGACGTACTCCTCTATTTATTGGTTTCCAGCTTATGTTGGATTATTGAACTTCACAGATATTTTATTATCTTGATATATATTATATAAAGCTCTAAAGAGTTGGTTTGGTATTTCATATTCTTCTAGGATTTCCCATAGTTTTTCTCTGATAATTTTATCAAATGCTTTGGTGTAATCTATAAAAGCTGTGTGTGTTTCTATGTTCATTTCTCTGTGTTTTTCAATTAATAATTTTAACGTAAATGCAGAGTCTATGCAAGACCTGCCTTTTCTGAATCCATTTTGTTCTTCTATTAATTTTGGGTCTACTATACGTTTAAGATTATATGCTAAGATTTTTGCATATACTTTATAAGAGGTACTAAGCTGATTCGACAATATTTTTTGGTCCAATCTTGTGGGCATTTTTCTTCTTTCCAGATCATATTATAAAAGTTAAGTAATCTGAGTGAGAATTCAAGTCCTGCATATTTGATAAGTTCCAAGTTTATATTGTCCTCCTGGAGTCTTTCCTGTTTTGCTTTGGGTTAATGCTTCTGTTAATTCTTCTAGAGTGATGTTTTCTAAGTTATCTGAGATGTTTACGAAGGGTAGTTTTCTGTTTTGAATGTATTCATCATACCATAGATCTTGGTAGTAATTTTGCCGTTTCTATTTTAATGGTATTAATATCTGCTTTTTCTCTAGTTTCTTTGCTTAGATCTTTGAGGATTTTATATGCATTAGGTCTTTTGAGTGTACAGAGTCTCTAATTTTGTTACAAAATTGTTCCATCTGTTTCTGTTTATTCTCCAGCATGCTGCTTTTGCTATTGCTTTTTTTCTGCTGTAGTTGATTTTTGATTCTATTGCTTTTAGGTTGAGTCAGTTTTTATATGCTTTTTTCTTTTCTTCAATAATGCATTTAATTTCATCATCCCAGTCCCTAAGGCCTCTTTTTCTTTTCCACTTTTTCTTTGTTCCTAAACTTTCTTTTGCAGCTTTTGTCATTATGGTTTTTAGGTTTGACCATTCTTCTATGTTCTGATTTTGTTTTATACTTGTCATCCAGTTCTTTATTCTTTTTTGGTACACGTCTTTAATACTATTGTCGTCCAAAAGTCTAACTTTGAAGGATTCAAAATTTCTATTTTTCTTGTGCTGTTTTATTTTCCATCTTTGTTCCTTGGTTCCAAAAAGACTCATGAAGATAATAAACGGACGGACTTTGTTTGGATGCAATTTTTATTTTAATAAAATTCACAAAGACAATACTCCTTTTACCAATGAACTGGTTAACATTTATCCAAATCACTTTCCTCCTTTACAGGCAACTCTCCATCATCTGTTAAAAATTCTTTGCACTTTAAAACTTTAATATAAAATATAACATACTTTTTGAAAATGTAAACATTCATGAATCTTCATTTTAGATAATTTCATAGAAAAGAGAATTTCATACTCTTTTAGTCTCTTCTTTTTCATATGTCATGTTATTCCCTACATTTTCTATGTTTTTTTTTTTTTTTTTTTTTTTTGATTCCTGCCAATTCATTATGTTCTATTGTCAGTGATATGATTTCCAACCATTTCTTTTCTTTATGTATAGTTCCAAACAAGAGAAATAGAAATAAAAAGAGGAGTCAGACGAGAAGACTATCTCAGCAAAATTATTTGCTACAGTCCTTGAATATGCTATGAGAAAATTGAACTGGGAGAAAAGAGGACAGAATATTGATGGAGAATATTTAAGTACTCTGATTCACTGATGATATCATTCTAATAGCAATATCACCAAAAGAACTAGAACACCTGATTATTGAATTAAATCAATCCGAACTGATTGGATAGATATGAAATCACATGAGAGGTATGAAACTGAATTTATTGAACTGTTGCACGTTGTCTTGTAACAGCTCAATACCAGGCCTCTTATCCATGCAAATAGTTTATAATCCAATCCCAAAGTCTCCAATTTATGCAACAGTCTTCTATACTGTATTCTGTCAAAAGCCTTAGCAAAATCCAAAAGTATCATAGTGTATCCATTCCCCCTTGTCTAACTGAATGGTAACATTAGAGAATGTGAGCAAGGCTGGCCTGGTTGGCCAAGTGGTTAGTATATCCGCTCTCCAACCAAAAGGCTGTGGGTTCGAATCCCACCATGGGTATGGATGTTTCTGATTGTCCATGAAAATACTAGTGGTGATAGTTGGCGGTAGATGCCGTTTATGTAGATGATGAAGATAGTTACGGTTGTTGAAATGAGTGATGGAGACATAGAGTTGTAGAGTAGGTGAACTCCCTCGATGAGCCTTTGAACTGGAGGTGTTATGTAATAATAATAATTTTTGCAAGCAGAATGTGACAGAACTCAAGGTTAAAGAGTGTTAGATCTGATTATATTGTCAGGGGGGGGGGGTTTCAGTTAAAGATGAAACTATTCTGCCTTTGGTTGGTGACAGTGATCACACTGTACTCACTTGGGAAGTGGCTAAGTTTATGAATGTTCAATTCAGAAATGGTTACATGCTGAACTACAAAGCAGGAAATTATGACCACCTGAGGGGTATGCTGGGTTTTGTGTCATGATGTCAGTTATTGGATAGGAAGGATATCGAGAGTGTGTGGGGGGGGTGTTTAAAAAATACTTATATGATGTGATATCAGAATGCGTACTGAGAGTTCAAAGAATAAATGAATAGTAGTGAAAATGGATGTGTAATCTAATTAAGCAAGAGATTCATAAGAAAAAGATGACGTGGAAGGAATACCTTAACCATAAGAATGTCAGTTATGATAATTATAAGCAGCATGCCAGAAGAGTTGCAAGTGTTGTACAGCAAGCTAAGTCTGAGTATGAAAAGAAACTGGCTCTGCAAGTTAAAGACAACCCCAAAGCATTTTATCAATGTGTTGCAAGTAAAAGAAAAAATAAATTTGAAAGAATAACTTTGCTGAGTGCAGATGATATCTGGGTGACTGATGTAGAAGTGATTGTTCAACTAATGAGAAGACATATTGCTAAAAGATATTAACCTGGTATATGAAACATTGAATTCACCACTAATTCTTCACTGTATGAGAAAACTCAAGTGGATGAGGAGGAAGTACTAGAGCTGTTTCACAAGCTGAATAAGAATTCTGCAATAGGAACTGATGGGATATCAGCATGGATGCTAAAAGAGTGTCCAGCCGAACTGGCTATTCCCTTGACCAGGCTATATAATTTGAGTCTCAGAACAGAGAAGATTCCACAGGAGCAGAAAGAATTTATGGTAATCCCATTGTACAAGGGTGGTGCAAAGACCAGTGTCTCCAACTCGACCAATCAGTATCTCAGGAGGGGTGATGAAGATTTTGGAAGAGTTGGTTAGGGCTCGCATTCAGAAATGAGTTGACAGAGAATCTATACTTTGCAATGAACAGCATGAATTTGCTAAGGGAAGGTCATGTTTTAGCAACTTCCTCACATTCTATGTTACCATTCAGTTAGATGAGGGGAATGGATACACCATGACACTTTTGGATTTTGCTAAGGCTTTTGACAGAATGCAGTATGGAAGACTGTTGCATAAATTGGAGACTTTGGGATTGGATTATAAACTATTTGCATGGATAAGAGGATGGTTGACTGACAGATACCAAAAAGTGGTATATGGGGGATGTCAATCTGCACGATTCAAGATAACCAGTAATCAGTCCTTGGTCCATTGTTATTCAGTCTGTGCACTAATGACATTGGGAAGCATTTGACATGTCACATACAGGTATTTGCTGATGATGCAAAGATAGGTAGGGGTAATCAGGAGTACTGCTGATATGCACTACTTGCAGAATGATTTGAATAGGCTGGAATTGTGGGCATGCAAAAATTGCTGTCATTTCATAAATGTAAAGTCGTGCTTTGGTGTGATTAGATATCCAATGTGGTATTGGTGGAAATATGTTTGAAGAAACAAATGAGGCTAAGGATCTTGGAGTTTTAGTAGACAGGAAGTTGAAGTTTAAGGGCCATATAGCAAAAATTGTAAATACGACTCATAGAATAATGGCAATGCTGAAACGAACCTTGACATGCAAAGATAAGGAAGCCATTTTGCCTGTTTTACAAGGCCTTGAAAAGACCTTACTTGGACTTTTGGGTGCAGATCTGGTCTCCTGGTTCTTTTCAGTGGTGATTCTGATACAGTGGAAAGAGTGCAAAGTAGAGTGTTAAAAATGATATCTGGATTGTGGAATACAGATTATGAAAATAGATTGAAAATTTGTAGGCTGCAGATACCAGCAAACAGGAGAAAGAGGGGTGATATGATTGAGACTTACAAACTTCTGAAAGGGTTATATAGGATTTCAGTAGATGGAATTTTTCATTTTATAGAGTGTAGAGAAAGGACGCGAAGGCAACCACGAAAGTTAAGAATGAATGCTATCAATAAGGGAGTTAGGGCCTGATTTTTCTGTCATAGAATAGTGCTTGATTGGAATGGATTGCTATTGGATGCTGTGTTTGTGTGTGTGTGTGTGTGTGTATGTGTGTGTGTGCAAGGCATGAATGAATTCTAGAACAGGTATGACAGCTGTTGCAAATAATATGGCCTCCCTCGATGAGTTCCTGACTCCCTGGAGGTCTCTCTTAATAATAATAATTATAATAAATGAAGTAAGTCTGGATATAGGCCTTTAAATGAATATAGAGAAATCAAAAATACTATATATTGGGAATACTTCAAAACACAAACAAATTGAAATAAATCAAAGACTGATTGAAATAGTGAATTCATACAAATATCTAGGACAAATCATTACAAGCAACCATGAACTTGATAATGAAAGTTCATGGTTGTTTGTAATAAGCTAGAATTAACAACAGGATGGAAAGGTTTTACCCATTATAGAGAGCTATTTTATAGAAAGCAATTTACCAAACTGCCTACAAAGAAAGATCTACAACCACTATGTATTCCCAACAATGACATATAGTAGTGATACTCGGAGTCTGACCAAAAAACACTTAGAGAAACTGAAAACAACACTAAGAAACATGAGAGTCATTTTCTGAATAACCCAGTTACATAAAAAGAATGATATTTGTATAAGGAAGCAAACAGGGAATTGACGTTACCTTAGTAATAAAAGTCAACAAATTCTGCTGGACAGGACATGTGATGAGAATGTTTCACAACAGATGGGCAAAGAGAACAACAGAATGGACACTAAGAAACATCAGAAACCAGGTGGACCAGTGGTAAGATGGGACGACACATGTTTTTACGGTGGAGAGATGCACAAGACTGACTGAAAATGGAAGAAGCATGGAGAGCCATTCATCCAGCAGTAGACTGAAGAAAGCTGTTGATGATGATAGTTCCAAACATATATAAGCTTTGTTCTGTCGACAGCATGATTTTCCAGTATTTCTTCTATTCTGTTTCTTTCTGTTTCCTTTTATTTTTTTATTTATTCTTATGGCAAAAGGAATACAGAACAGCTACAGGTCAATGTCCAGTCTGGAAAGCCAATCCAAGGCCTCATCCGTCACCTTGTGGATATCCTGTAGGCCACCACCGTGAAATTGGCACCTTGGGCAGTCGTTCACAATATGAGTAATCGTCTGAGCCAATGGAGAACAATCACAATATGGGTGGTCTAACAGCCCCCATTTATGTAGTAGGTGGCTGCATCTGCCCCGGTTAGTTCTGATACTGTTGATTGATGACCAAATCTTCCTAATAAGAGCAAAACCAGGCTACAGAGCACAGGGATCTTCTAACAGGAAGCCGTTTGTTGGGAGATTGTTGGACCAGTATTCTCTCCACATGTCAGGTGTTGATGGCAGGGCAGCTGAAGAGAACTCATCCATGGTCTAGAAAGGCTTTCTAGATTTTAGATGAAGACTAGGTGGATTTATGAGAGTCTGATGTAGGGACAGGAGTGGGTTGCTCATTGCTTTATTAAATTCTTTAATCGAGGCTAGTCTTCTCCGTATGTTTGGTGGAGGAATGTTAGATAGGACAGGCAGCCAGGAGAGGGAGAGGGGCGCTTCTCACTGTCCCACTAATTTTGTGCATGATAGAGTTTAGCTGGGTTTCTATAATGTTAGTGTGTGTGTGTGTGTGTGTGTGCACGTCTTTCCCAGACAGAGGCACAATATTTTGCTGCAGAGAATGTGAGGGCTAGTGCAGATGACCTTAGAACTTCTGCACCACAACCCCAGGTTGTTCCAGCAAGCCTTGAAATAATATTGTTTCTTGTTTTCATTTTGTTGGACAGGTTGGTAATATGCCTTTTATAGGTTAGGCTTCTGTCCAGGCTCAATCCAAGGTATTTCAGATGAGGCTCATGTTCTATCATTTTTCCACAGAAAGGAAAGATTGAGGTGTTGGTTTGCCTCTGCATTGTTCAGGTGAAATACTGTGGACACAATTTTTGTTGGATTTGGCTTCAAGTACCACTGCTTGAAGTACTCTTCCAGGATGTTCAGGTCTGTGTTCAAGGTTGATTCCAGGTTGGCAAAGGAGGTAGATTGATATAGGATCGCTAGGTTATCAGCGTACACATACTTGCTTGAGCTGGTATGTGGTAAGTCATACACGTAGATGTTAAAAAGTAAAGGGGATAACTCAGAGCCACGTGGGAGACCATTGTGAAGGAATCTGGGCCTACTCTTTTTTCTTCCAATATGGACCCGGATCTTTCTGTTGGAGAGAATGGATTCAAAAAGCTGGAAAGATTTTATGCATCTTATAATATTTCCTAACTTTAGGAGGAGGCCTCCGATCCAGATTGTCATAAGCTTATGTTAGGTCAATGAAAATGGCTCCAGATTTAAGTTTCTTCTGGAAGCCTGCTTCAATCTGTGTTGCCAGGACCTGGTCAGAGCAACTTCTTCCTGGCCTGAAGCCAGCTTGTTCAATCCAGAGTGCTCTTTTGATGAGTGGTGAAATTCTTTTAAGGAGAATTCTTTCAAAGAGCTTAAAGGTGGAGCAAAGCAAGGAGATAGGTAGTAGATTTTTCACATCATTTAGATCTTTCCCTAGTCTGGGCACTGCAATTATTTTGGCTTCCCACCACAGATTTGGTAGTTTTCCAGTCATTATATGTAATTTCTGAGAAAAGGGTGGCCAGCCATGTTTGCTGTTGTTGACCGAGATGTTTTAGAAACTCAGGGAGGATACCATCCACTCTTGCAGCCTTGCCATTCTTGGTGAGTTTTAAGGTTACCTGTACCTCTTCCCGAGATACTGGGTGTACAAGTTCAGGAAGCTCAGGGTCCGTCTTCAGGATTTGTCTGATGGAAGATTGCACAGTAATTTTCCTGATAGAGCTGGGACGTATCTTGGAGGTTTTCAATAAGTGAGTAGCCATTTGATCAGGAGTTATGTCTGTTCTTGGTTCTGCTCCACCTAATTTTCTCTGAAGTGACCAGCTTTTCCGGCTAGACGTGGTGAAATCGAGTTCATGTATGGTTGAGATCCATCTTTCCTTTCTGTTTTTATCTAATGTTGCTATGAGCTCCTTAGCAACAGTTGGGTCTTTGGTCTCTTCATATTTGGCTAAAAGTTCCTCAGTTTCTCTATGGGATTTATTGTTTTCTGTAGCCTCTAGGAATAGAGGCTTTGGCTGCATTTTTGATTAGTTTAACAAATCTTGGATAGCAATCTAAGATTGCTATCCAAGATTTGTGTGGAATTGCTTTAATGGTTGCTCGATTTGTTTCTGAAATGCATTTCAGTTGAACCTGCGAAGGTTCCATCTAGTGATTGCTGATGACTGGGATTGTTGTGCCTGTCTCTGTTAGTGTAGGACAATGCTGACTATTAGGGAATCTGTTGAGGATGGTTCTGGTTGTTGGCAGAGGGTGGTCTTCAGAGTCTATGCACAGATCTGGGGTGTAGGTTCTGTTCCATCTGGCTGAGTGGAGAGTGCATTTGCTTCCTTTTATGTTTCCTTTGTTTCATGGGAATGAAGTGGGGAGAGGGGGGGGGAATCAGCCTTTTACCTAAATTTACTCTAACAAACCTTGTGCTATAAACTATTTCTCTAGTTCCAAATGGTTTGTTATAGTGAATACCTACTGTACTTTGTTATTGTAAATTTCTTTAACATAAATTTCTGCTGTAGGTCTTTGGCTAGAATTTTTCATTGTAATTGATTTTTGCTATTACAGCTTTGTAGAAGATTCACTTACTAACAAAAATCCCAGCCAAATTTCCATAAGTACAATGCTTTTCTAAAGGAAATTTGCTATAACAAATTCTGCGATTCCTGTCTGTCTGTAGTGAGGGTTGACAGTAGTTTGGTATAGTGAATAAGATTTCTGAAATAGTGCTCTGTGAGAGCTGACAGGTTGATTCCAGGTTAATATAAAAGTTTTCTTTTTATATACTTCATATGTGCTATGTATAGTAATGATGAATTTTTATAAAATAAGATACTTGTTCTGTTTATATTTCTCCTAAGTTTTCTCTTAGATTTTATGTAATCATTTCTGCTACTCATTAATTTTGCTATTTACAGGATGGAAAATCGTCATCAGCAGTATTAGTTTGTGCATTCCTGGTGTTTTGTCATTTGTACCAAAAACCAGAAGAAGCCCTACAAATGTTTGCTATTCAGCGTTGCCCTGTTAATTTAATACCTTCTCAGTTGAGGTAGTGTGTGAATTATATTTTCTTTTTAGCATTTTGGATTATTATCTTTTATGCATAATCTAAGAAGGATCATATCATTTTGTAATATTATGACAACATGAAAATTGTCTTCATATAGCACTTGTCATTTATGTACCTTATTATATTCTGTTTCTACATTGAATCAGTAATTATGTGAGCAATTTTGACAATTTTTGTGTCTGTTTCCATTATCAGTTATATTTGATGATAGATGAGAAGAAATTTAAGTTTAATGTTAAGCAAGGGTCATTTTTACCCTTTATAAAAGCATTTCTCTCTCACTGATTCCTCTTTTACAAACACACACACACACACACACACACACACACACACACACACACACACACACACACACACACACACACACACACGTGTGCGTGCAGCTTTTATACCTTGATTATAATAAATTTGTTAACTTATTAAAATATATAAAATAATTATAACACATAAATAACAATCAGGATGTAATAACATTTACTTTGGTTTAATATTTGTTATTTGGTTTTAAATTGCATATTATCTTTCTTTCTTTCTTTTTTTTTAATTTATTATAATTTGCTCATTGATCCATTGGGAATAGTTGGTTTAAGGTATAAAATGAGGAACAAACATTAAAATGTATGATAATGAAACCAAACAAATTAACCTATATATTTTTGAAATCATCTTTCATAATTATCATCCAATTCCTTATATTATTTTAAAGAGATGTACACGATACTATGATAGTACTACACAACCAGCTTGGTTAGTGGAATGGATTTTTTAAAATTAAAATTTTTGTTTTTTTTATCACTTTCACACACAAAAACTCTTCTGAAGCCATGAGGCCTTTAGAAAATAAATGCAATATGTGGGCTGGGGTCGAGAGCAAAGTAATCTGTTGATATTCTTCTTAAAGAGCTGGAGATTGTAATCCTTGGGACGTGCTTTGTGGTGAAGACTGTTTCACAGAACTGATATACATAGAAGGAAAGGCGACTATGAGTAACAGATTTGGCGAGTTTGCAGTTCAGATTGTAAAAATGTTGGGCAGATTCTGCTCGTGTTTTATAGGTTTATCAGAAATGGGAAGGAGGGCATAATGGATGCTAGTTTTTCTGAACTGTACCCTGTAATAGAGACATAATACAGAAATGGACTATTTATTGTAGGTTTATCAGAAATTGGAATGGAGATAGATATAATGGATGCTACTTCTGCTGAATGTCCATGAAAAAATATTTGTAGAAGAGAATGCAGAAAAAGGACCATCTATGAGAGAGAGTGGCTGAAGATTGTAAGATCGGCATCATCAATCAGCTGAACTTCTCTCTTCTGAACTGCATCAAGAATTTTGAGAGAGGTGTACCATCCTATATGTGAGGAATATTCCAAGGTTGGCAGATTTGAGATTAGTAAAGAGGAAGCAAGTGGGCAGGAGAAGTAATGTTCTTGAGTGAAAAAGTATGCCAAGTTGGATAGGCTAGGAGTAAGAGTCAGTCTGAGACTAGAGATCTGGTCTTGATTGTGAAATTTGGCATTATCAAAAATGAACTGAGAAGAAACTAAGGTCGTTTTTTTTTTACAAGATATAGGCTGAACTCTGTTTTTGAAGCATTGAAGGTGATTGCAGATCTGCTGGCTTACATTATCACCTCTGGATACATTCCATGGCAAAGTTTGCGCTTGATATTTCCAAGGTATTTGTAACTGGATTGCCAGCTTTTTCTATTATCATTCACTACATGTAATGACAGAAGAGTTCCTCCCCCTTTCAAACTTTAATGCATTAGCAGGAAAGTGTGAGGCTACACTATACCTCTTGATGAAATGTTACAGCTAAAGGTGAATCACCTTCATCTTTTTAGGATTTTGATGAGAAGCATGATGGCAGGTAGTCAGCCTTATCTTTAAGTGATATTGCAATGCTACCACTTGAACAAGAAAGAGGTGGAAGCATTGAAGGACAAAAGTTATACCCAGCAGCTTTTGCAAGAAATCAGAAGATACGATTGCCATGGCACAGGTAGTGAGTTTTCTACATTTAGACCTGTCATGTTAGCTTTTTTTAATGATGGGTTTGCAGGTATTGCAAAACCAGTGTAGGCTGTGAATGATGCCGGAGTTTTTATCTCAAGCCACTTAAAATAAGCTGTTTTCATTTCTTGGACTGCCCTGGCACAATTTTTGGAAACTCATGGTTTGGATATAGGGTGGAAATTTTGAATAGAGTGAGAAATGAAAACCTTTATTTCAGCGTAGATAATTTCTGTAACAAAAAGTATCTGGATCTGAAGAATGGAAATGATAATCTCACCATAAATTACCAAAATTACATAACCACTTTTTTAGACAAATTATGAATTCCACAACCGTGTTGTGGTATAAATAACTATTTTAATTTCCCAATGTTTTGACCTTCATATTAAGGTCATCATCTGGAGTATACACATATGTACAGAGACAAGCTGAATTACATTTCACACAGTATGCTAAAAAGACAATGATTTGATCAATGGTTATTCTACTAGCATGATCTCTAGGAGCCTCCGTAGCTCAGTCAGTATAGACAAAGCCCTTTGATCGGAAAGACCTGGGTTCTATTCCCATCTGTGACGTGAGGAACCTTTATCTGGTCTCTTTCAACTAAAGGTGAGTTAGCCGGTCTCATACGGAGGTAGTGCGTTTTTTCATCCAGAAACTCGGGTTTTTCATCTCCAAGAACAGGCAAACCGGCCTCGTGAACACACATGGATTACAGTCATGAATATGTCCCAGCCATATGCTGGTCCTGAGCCCGGAAAAAATTGGAGTGTTGGGGAAAGCAATGGTGAACTACCCTGCAAAAATCTCACCAGGAATACTTTGTGGACATTGCCCACAGAGTCACCTACAGTCAGAAACGACTGAAAGGGAAAATCAGATCATGACCTCTAGGGAAAATATATATATATAAATGAATGCTGATCACTGTGTAACACTAAAGAAAAGGATACATGATAACCACAATAATAAACTTTAATGAAAGTATAGATATTTTGTACTGAAAATAACAGTACATCATCAGTGTGTAGAAACAACAGGAAATCAAAGAACCAGAATAGAAGGTGCATACAATGATTGGTTTACCAGCTAAAAACAGTTGCCATGTGATAGAAATGAATATATTATTATTGAATAAATATAAATTGGCCAACCAGACTGGCTGAGAATGCCTTTGAAAGTATTAAATGAACTTGGAATTGCTTCTTAAGGTAATAAATTTAATCAAGTTTGCACCACTGACAGTCAAAACATGGTATTGGCTAATGGAATTAGATATGAACCTTTTGGTATTAAGACAGGAGTGAAGCAAGGATATCCTTTTAAAGTTAGCATTAAAAAATTATTAGAGAAACTGTAAAAGATAACATAAGTGGAAGAGTAATGTTGGGATATGCAGATGAGATTTGCTTAGTTGGAGAAAATGAAAACATCCCAATTACTTTCACTAAGCTCAAAACCTCTGTTTCAAAACTAGGATTACAATTAACCATGATAAAACTAAATATTGAAAAGTATGTAGAAACAACAACCAGTTTACTATTGAATTCTATCTGTTGTCAGTTTTTGTTACTGTGATGTAATGACTTACGGAGGAAGATAAGATAGCAAATGATTCGTTGCTGATGCTGTGTAGAAGAAATGGATGTGAGTTTTTGGATGTGTGGAGTGAGTTTGTAGAAAAGACTTGTATATGAGGAATAACCTATATCTGCATTGATTTGACATCAGGAATCTAGAGAAATTATTTACTGAAGTTATAATGCAGAGAAAGTCATCGTAGGAGGAGGAATGGTGAAATGTTTGTGTAAGTTCATTTAAGGTATGCAAACATGATAATGATGTGAATGTTTATGGTTATTTATCTGTGAAGGGGTAGATCCTATACTTAAAGTTTGAACTTTTTCAGTGCATGTGTGCAATGCGGAGGATATGAAAGATAAATTTATCCATCTGGGCCTAACTTCAGATATATCCAAAAAAAGTAGGAGGTAATAACTTGTGAAGTCAGTACACAAATATCAGGAGTATCAGGAACAAATCATTTGAGTTTTTGTTGTCTTGGGAGGTACATTGTGAAAGCCAGATTTCACTAATGCCAACAACCTTAGGCATTAGTGAAACCTGACTTTCAGAGCTAGGTGTAATAACTGGAATTGAGTATAACGTGTATAGTATCATTAGGAAGGACAGAAGAGGAGAAAGGTCCTACTAATGATAACTACTAAAAGGTACTACTACTAATAAAAAATAATCCGATTATTTGAGTCTAATTAAATCAGAAACTCATGAAAGCAATAATAGAAATAATATTTACTAAAATAAAGAGCCAAAAGGCTTCAGTTCGGCAATGCAAAATTATATAAATGAAATGGATATTAAATCCAGCATTATTTTGAATGTAGAAACTATGAAAGTTTTGTGTGAAATTTAACCAGAGAGCTTACAGGAATACACTAGCCAGAATTTATGAGTTGCCCTAGTGCAGACCACATAGAAGACATGATCACTTGCCCAAGTGTCCATATATGTCCATATTCGCCTTTGATTGGTCCATTTTGATAAGGTTGGTTTTATTGATCTAACAGCTGTTTTGAATTGGTTGGTTCTCCTCAGAGACCAGGCAGAAATCTTAAGAGAGCAAAAATTCTCGTTCAGTACTAAGGAACTTGAAGTGTCGCAGAGGTGTATTTTTCATAAGCGAACTCTCGGTTGGTGCGTAAAGTATTTACTAAAATAAAGAGACAAAAGGCTTCATTTCGGTGATGCAAAATGATATAAATTAAGTGGTGGATATTAAATCCAGCATTATTTCAAAGCCGAATGTAGAAACTATGAAGGTTTCGTATGAAATTTGACCAGGGAGTTTACGGGAATACACTCGCCGGCATTTGCAAGTTGCCTGACACTTCGAGTTCCTTAGTACTGAATGAGACTTTTTGCTCTCTTAAGGTTTCTGTCTGGTCTCTGAGGAGAACCAACCAGTTCGAAACAGCTGTCAGGCCAGTGAAACCTTATCAGAATGGACCAATAAAAGGCAAATATATGGATGCTAGAGCAAGCGATCATGTCTTCTATATGGTCTGCGTTGGGCAACTCATAAATGCCAGCGAGTGTATTCCCAGCGCTCTGGTCAAATTTCATACAAAACTTTCATACTTTCTACATTTGGCTTTGAAATAATGCTGGATTTAATATCCACTTAATTTATATAATAGTAATAATATTTTATGTAGCAGTGGGCTGAGTTTGAGATTATCTGGTGTGAAGTGAATGAAATAAATGGTATGTCTGTTGCTATAGACTTCATGGTTCATTTGCTAGGGAAAATGAAATGCCTTCCCATGATGTGTACTAAATTAGTAATTATTATGGATGACTTAAGTTATCCAAACATTTTTAGGGTGTCAGAGAAAACTCGTGATAGGAATGAAGGAGAATTTATTGAGATGTTGTACAACAACTTTTTCATGCAGCATTCATTATAATAGATTATGGAGATAACTACTGTGTTAGAGTATTAACTTCAATTTAATATAACCAAAATAATCACTTGATCTTTTGACCTTCATATCCAAGTCATCTGGAGTATACATATTTATGTATATATGTGTGTATACTCCAAATGATGAAATTGATATGAAGGTCAAAGCATTTGCTTTATGAATGTGGAAGAATAACTTCACTGAATGCAGAGGTATGCATGTGTTAGAAGCAGATATGATACTCAAATAATGAGTATCCGCATTGTTCAAGTATCATTGGTATTGTGCAACATGGTGCACAGTTCTAACAGTACATTAGATGAAGAGATAGAGGTGTATTAGAAGAAGGTTCTAGAGTTGTATAACCTTGATAAAAATTTGGCAGTGGGGACAGATGGGATATCCGCATGTATGCTAAAGGTATGTTCAGCCAAACTGATTAGGCCCTTGACATGTTTGTTTGATTTCAGTCTCAGCTCAGGAGGAATCCCCCAAGAATAGAAAGATTATATGATAGTCCCACTCTTGTGTGTTCCACTCTGATGTAATGCGCCACCATGGTGCAACACATCAGCTGTTGCAGAGGGTGGTGCAATAGCTGATGTGTAACTATGAGTTGTCATTATCCCTGATTAAGATAGAGAAGGTGGTAAAAACTCATACAGAAATTGGTTGGCAGACAAGCTATACTTTGCAATGAAACATGTAGGTTTACCAAAGAGTGAGGATCATATTTGAGCAATTCACTCATTTTATAATGTGTCAGCTGAATTGGATAAAGGGGAATGAATATTTTATCATACTGTTGGACTTTGCTGAGACATTTCACAGGATACCACATGAAAGGGTATTATGTAAATTGGATGATATGGGATTGGAATATAAACTATTAACTTGAATTAGCAAGTGGCTGACAGGCATCAGGAAGTGGTCTATTAGGTGTGGATACATCTACTAGATGGAAGATAAACAGCAGTGCACCACAGGGATCAGTATACACATGCAAAACTAGATAGGGTGATCAGGGATGCTACTGATACAGCACTTATTTCAATATGCTATAACTGTAAGCAAAAAATAATGGCTGTCTGATCAGTGTTAAATGCAAAGTTATGTACTTTGGCACAGGTATGCAATAGTATATTATATTGGTGGGATTATGCTAGAAGAAATTGACGAGGTCAAGGAAGTTATAGAGGGGCTATCCTACATAGCAAAAGATTGCAAATACAACTCAGACGATAATTGCAATGACTGAAATAATCATTGACATATAAGGAAGTTGTATATCTCTTTTCAAGGCCTTTTCGATGCATTCACACTAGATGTACTCACCACCAAGTGAGATTGTATCAAGTGATACAATCTCGCTTGAAATATTGTGTGCTGATCTTTTCTCCTTTTTTCCAAGGGAATAAAGAAACTCTGGAAAGGATATAAAGAAGTGTTGCAAATATTGGGATTTTGGAATGTTAAATATAAGGACGGATCGCGAGTATGTGAAGTATGGACACTGGTAAATGGGGGGGGGGTGAATATCAGGAATTCGAGGAAGGCCATACTATTCACACTAGCTATCATACCCATTATTGAATTCATTCTCGCTACTTCAATGCATATAACATCCAACTTCAATCCATTCTAATCACACACTACTCTGTGAGAGAAAAATCTAGCCCTAACCCCTTCTTGACTGCATTTATTCTCCAAGATCCTTAAACTCATCTGTTTAAGCATAATCCCACCAATATAATATGACATTCGATATCTAATCACACCAAAGCGCATGACTTTCATTTATTAACATTGAAATGACAGCCATTTTCTTGCCCACAATTCCAGCCTATTCAGATCATTCTGCAAGTGCTGCATATCAGCATCACTCCTGATTACCCTACCTATCTTTGCAACATCAGCAAAGAGCTGTATGTGGTGTGTCAAATGCTTCCCAGTGTTATTAATGTACAATTTGAATAACAATGGACCAAGGATTAATATTCCCCATATACCACTTTTTGATATCTGCTAGTCAAACATCCTCTTATCATGTCAGTAGTATATAATCCAATCCCATATTCTCCAATTTATGCAACAGTCTTCCATGCTGTATTCTGTCAAAAGCCTTAGCAAAATCCAAAAGTATCATGGTGTATCCATTCCCCTTGGCTAACTCATTGGTAACATATTTATTGAATGTGAGCAGGTTGCTAAAACAGGATCTTCCCTTAGTAAGCCCATACTGTTCATTAGAAAGTCGAGATTCTCTGTCCACCCATTTCTGAGTGCAAACCCAACCAGCTTGTCCAGAATCTTCATTACTGCTCCTGAGATATTGATTGGTCGACAGTTGGAGGCGTCGGTCTTTTCACCACCCTTTTGCAACGGGATTACCATATATTCTTTCCACTTCTGCAAATCTTCCCTGTTCTGAGACTCA
Organism: Typopeltis vanoorti; assembly: GCF_054136105.1. Classification (NCBI taxonomy): domain Eukaryota; kingdom Metazoa; phylum Arthropoda; class Arachnida; order Uropygi; family Thelyphonidae; genus Typopeltis; species Typopeltis vanoorti. The sequence goes on along the minus strand of NC_143550.1, from coordinate 35,368,123 downwards.
AATTATATAGCCTGTTAAAAGACCTGTTCATCATCATCAAATTCTTGCCATGTACCCTCAAATGGTGTGCAGGATATGATAGTACTACATGAAAAAAATTGCATCATTACTAACTTCCTATCTACAATTTTCCTCCAAATCAGTCTGTTACTTGTCAAGACTCCAACATTATCAGATCTTATATTTCTATCGTCTAAGGCACTTTGTACCGTATCAATCCACCTACATCTTGGTCTTCCTCTGGGTCGTTTTGCTGCCAACCTGGCAGAGAACACTTATTTTGCTAATCTTTCTTTGCCCATTCTGTTTAAGTGACCATACCACCGGAGATTAGCTCTGCTAACGCATTCCTGGATGTTGACAATGTCAAGTTCTTTCCTAATATCATCGTTTTTAATATGATATTGTCATTGATGCCATCTGTTAACGCCTATAATCTTTCTCAGGACTCTCATATCTGCGGCCTCTAGTCTTTGGTCAAGTGTTTTACTTCTGACCCAGCTCTCAGATCCTGGTTTGAACACCTTGTATACAGCTAATTTAGTGTTCCAACTAATTTCTCTCTTATTCCATATGAATTTATTCAATCGACTTCCTACCATACCAGCTTTGCTGATTCTGTTGTCTATTTCTATATTTAATTTACCATCTTCAGTAAAAATCATGCCTAAGTAGCTGAAATGTTTCACTTGTTCCACAGGTTCTCCATTCACAACGCAGTTGACATTTTCAATGATTCTGCCTATTTTCATTGTCTTTGTCTTTTTATTGCTGACCTTCATACCATATCTATTACAACAGCTATTCAATTTAGTCAGAGAATCTTGCAGACTTGTAGCAGATTTATTTAGAAGTATAACATCATCCGCATAAAGCAAAGAGCTGACATTAAGATCTCCAATTTTGATATCATGTTTAATACCACTTTCCTTCATAATGTGATCCATATAGATAATGAATAACAGAGGGGATAATGTACATCCTTGTCTCACACCAGATTTAACACTAAACCATCTTCCTATACTTCCTTCAATTCTAACTGCTGACTTACAACTCAAATAAAGACTAAGTATTGCTTGATATAATGCCCCATTGACACCATATAACTGTAGCATATTGAATAGCTTCTCTCTTGGCACTTTGTCATATGCCTTTTCCAAATCGACAAAACTTAAATACAGATCTCTGTTATATTCCCATGCTTTCTTGACTATTTGTCGTAAAGTGAAGATCTGATCCTGACAGCCTCTATTTGGCCTGAATCCAACTTGTTCTTCACCAAGCTTTTCTTCCACAATTAAAGGAATTGTGCTTTAATTGTAAAGGAAAAGGAACTGTTTATAGCCTCAAATTATATAGATGTGCTCAGCTATTGTCAGTAGCTGAGCACGTCTTCAGCACATTTTTCCACTGTTGATGGTTTGGAAACTGGCTGAATTCTCCCCATCCTAAGTTTCATTTGTACAGGACAAGTTTTACATAAATGCAGAAATAACAGCTTTTGTTTTTATTAAATTCAGCTCATCTCCTTGGAGCTGTAGATTTGTTTAATTAAATTTGTTAAACAAGTTGGTCAAATAAGCTATGTCACTTTTGAAATTAATCAAGTTGGCTCGTAAAGAATCATCTCTGTGTTCTAAAAACTGTAGCACTGAGTCAAAGAGTTTATAAAATCGATTCAAACAGCCACTCTTTGATAGCCAGTGAACTTCTGTATGGAGCAGCAAGCAATTGAATTCTTCATCATTTTCAATGCAAAGTTGTCCAAATAATCTGTCATTCAATTAATGACTTGATTTTGTTGACTGCTGTAATTACATAATGTAATGACCTGTGTAGGTGATCACTCAGGTATTTGGCAACTAAATGTTGACAATGAATCACAGTGTACAGTGGGATACATTTGGCACCGCCTCTTTGAAATACGCAATAAACTGCGATAGTGTCCTACCATCGGTAGCAACTGACAAGATGTTATTCAGAGGAATTTCTTTTTCTTTAAAAAAACTCTTCCAATGCATGAAATATCGATTCTCCTTTAGTGTCGGTTAGCAAACTTTTAGCAAATATTAATTCTTGGTATATTTTTTCTTCTTTTATGTACATATGCTAAAAGTAACGCTTCATTTCCTGATAAAATAGACTCATCAAGGTGTATAGAAAGCTAGGTTGTGTTAAATACTCACATAACGAGTCTTAAACATCCTGGACCATTTCATCAATAATTTGTTGCACTGTGTTATTGCTCAAAGGAATTTTCTTGATAATATCAGAGGCTGGCTTGTGCAGTATAGTTCTTCACCAACATTATGCGGTTTTCCCGATTTAGCAGTCAGTAAGGAAATGTTGTAAGAGGCACACAACCCATCATCAACATCTAGTTTGGTTGCTGCTGAAAACATACCTGCCAATGTTGGTTGTTTCAAAAATTTTTCTTTAAGTGCTTGAAAATATGATAAATCCTTATCTTTTTTATTAGCATGAACTTTTATCAAATGTTCTTCTAGTCTTTTGAAGGCTTCATGGATTCATTTGAAAAAAACTTTTTGGCAAATCAGGCACATTGGTAATGTTTTGTTTGTAGGTGACTTAATAAAGCTGTATTTCAAATATTCGATATTATATTGTCTATATTTCTTCTTGAGTTCAGCCATGATGTTATCTGTAAAAAAAAAAAAAAAAAAAGTTAAGTTTACAGAATTGCTAGAATGCAATTTCTCACTTAAACCAAGTTATTTTTACGAGGAAAGGTATAAATATACTCACATGAAACCTGCTGTTTTATTGGAACAACAATAATTTGCTTTGTGTGTAATCTGTGTAAGTAAAGTACCGACTTGGTGTCGAACATGTACTAAAATTTTTATGCGCTACATCAGATTACTATCTCCTTGTCACACAATTCAGAAACAATCTAAAACTAATTTTATGTCTCATGTATTTATAGTATTATACAGTGAACAAGTCATAACATGCACATGTTCCTGCAGATGTGTACTGGGCTTGTAAAATCCCGATCACTTGAAAGTGTCCTCCTGCCATCACTTTGCTTGTTTCAAGACCTGTCATCAGACTTCAGCACCAGTTGGCTGTAACTTCCATTTTGTATGTTTCCTTGGATAATAAAGCAACCAATATGACATTTACTTGTGTTATACAACAGTTATATCATCAAAAGTTTTGATAATAAATTTTTTTTAGCACCTAATTTTTGTCCTTTATGCTTTCACTGACCCCCTTACGTCAATTCAGTGCCTCCTTTTGCTCATGAGGCCACTACCCCCCCCGGATCATTCCAGCACTCCTGGTGGGGGGGCTGTACCACCCACTTTGGGAACCACTGATGTAGATATTTTGCCTTATGTATCATAAGACATCAACAATACAATAACTAACAACAATAGGAATTGAATTAAAAAAAACAGTAGTAGTGCTCATGCTTAATTTGGAATCCCTCTACTTATGCAGTTGCGTGTTCATGGGTTAAAAACTACTTGGCTGAAATTAAAATATACCACATAAATTATTGAATACAATTGAGGATAACAATTTCCCAAACTTTTGGAATAGTGAGACAGTCATTTCGATTAAGATTCGGTCTATGAAGTAAGGCTTCAGCAATTTCTTTATATAACTGTTCATGTTTATATGTGTATCTATGTAGTAACTTGACATTTCGCCATTGGATCCTCTAGTTAGCATCTTCGATTCTGTGTTGTGCAAGGTCCAGATTTGTAAAGTTTGATAAAGCTGATGTGATCTTGATGTTCAGAGATGTTTATTTATAGATCTTCCTGTTTGTCTTTAGTAAGACAAGTTACACAAACATGGTACTTGGTATTTGCCAGGTAACATCATTGGTGAGAGTTTCTTGTGGAGAAGGTAGCCTGTTGTGAATTTGGTTGATGAGTTAATGAATTTAGTAGCAATGAGTTGATATTACTCCCAGAGAAAGGATCATGATCGCAATACTTACTCCCAGCTTAATAATGATCCACCAAAAGTCAGCTCAAAAAACTCAAGTTACTGGATAAAACAACATCCATACATGAAGAAACCATCAAGACTCAAAACATGCTATGTGAGACCTCCCAGAATAGATGGTTCACTAAAATTACATAAAAGTAACTGTTCACTTAGACCTATTGTGGATTCTGTGGACAGTCCCACATATAAAATATCAAGATTCCTACCCTAACCTTCTCCATCCCTTCACTGGCCACTCAACCTCTTAGATAAAAAATTCCATGGAATTTTATAGATGGATGAAAAACATTAAACTAGCAGTTACAGATATATTAGTAAGCTTTGACATTGTCTCGCTCTTCACTAATATCCCTCACAAAAAAACAATAGAATTGTTAACCCAAAAATTATTCATATTTGCAATCATATTAGGTTACTTCACATGGAAAGATAAAATACATAAACAACAGGAAGGAACAGCAGTGGGCTCACCCTTATCACCTGACTTAGCCAATTTTTTTCTTGAACACCTAGAAGACAGAATTTTTGATCTTGGCCCAAAACCAGCAATGTGGCTACGCTACGTCAGTGATGTGGAGTCGCACAGAACCTGAAGTCTATTCATTTCTACAAATAACACCTTGCATCTCCTCGAATCAAGTTCACACTAGAAAAGGAATCATCAACAGATATATCCTTTCTTGTTGTATTCATCCAACACAAACAATATGGATCCGTTTCCACTTCCGTCTACCCAGAGTGCACAAGATTTTTTTCTTCTGAAGAACCCCTAAAACAAAAATTGGAAATTATCCAAGGAACAGACGAAACTAAATGGATATAATCCAATAACAACCCAAAAAATAATTAATCACTCTGCTACAAATCAATCCAATCAAGAAGAAGCATACTGGACTCCCATTCCATATATTAAAGGCATCTCTGAACATGTGGCAAAAAGTACGAGAAAATGTCAACTCATGCTACATACAAACCCATCAACCAAATTCACAACAGGCTACCTTCTCCACAAGACAAAAAACTCTCACCAATGATGCTACCTGCCATATACCAAGTACCATGTTCATGTAACTTATCTTACTATGGACAAACAGAAAGATCTATAAAAAAAAATATCTGCTGAACATCAAGGCCACATCTACATTATCAAACCTCACAAATCTGACCTTGCACAACATGGAATGGAAAATGCTAACCACAGGATCCAATGGCAAAGTGCCAAGTTACTACACAGATCCACATATAAACATTAACAGTTATATAAAGAACATGCTAAAACCTTACTTCATAGACCTAATCTTAATTGAAATGATCTCACTATTCCAGAAGTTTGGGAAATTGTTATCCTTAGTTGTATTCAGTAATTTATCTGCTATATTTTAATTTAAGTAATTTTATTTCAGCCCAGTAGTTTTTAATACATGAACAAGCAACTATATGTAGAGGGATTCCAAATTTAGCATGAGCACTACTGTTTCTTGTGTTTTTGAATTTAAGTATTGTTGTTCTCGATGATATCTTGTGATACATAATAAAAAAAGTTTTTATTGTGTGTTATTCTATAGTTAGCCTTTTCTTACGAATCTCTTGCATGATAAATTAAAGATACCAAGAAATTATATACTTGGATTAATCCTTTATCCAAGTGTAAGGAAACAAAGTTTCTGCCTGAAGTATTTTCAGGACTGCTGGGGCAGCTCGTATATAGAAGCTAATGACTTTACATTACTTTCCTTAGTATCCCATAATGCAAAGCACATATTCTTTGCAGACATGTCTTATGGGAAGGATCACTACCAAGACCGGTTTTGACATTTATTGAGATTTCATCAGTGGCAGCCAGACCCAGAAGTCCATTTCACTCCTACCCCATTTATTGTTCAAACTCTCGGGAGACATTCTGATATCACATCATTTAAGTATTTTTTAAACACTTTCCACACACTGTCAACATCATTCCCATCCAATAACTGATACCATGGTAGAGAACCCAGCATACCCTTCAGGTGGTCATAATTTCCTGCTTTGTAATTCAGCATGTAACCATTTCTGAATGGAGAATTCATTGACTTAGCCACTTCCCAAGTGAGTACTACATGATTACTGTCACATGCTGCTTGAGAAATTTGTCTCTGAATAGCTGAATAAATTCAGTTTCATTCTTCTCATGTGATTTCATAGCTATCTAATCAGTGTTCAGATAATTCAATTTCCCTATTATGATCACTCTTTTCACACCCATCGTATTTATTTGTTGATGCATTTCTTCGTCACTAGCAAGTGATCCACCAGGTCTGTAGCAACACCCCATTATGTATTTAATCTTGTTAGACTCCACCTTGCACTAGATGGTTTCAAACTCACCTCCACATGAAAAATTGTTAGTGGTATTGCAGTCATATCTCTCACCTCTAACTGGATTCAAGACATTTAATATCATTAGCAGCATGCCCCCTCCTCTCTTATCCTGTCTGTCATTCCTAAAAATACTGTATACTATAAATTGAAAGCCAAACGGCTATTTTTCTGGCATCCTTAATAATAATTAAGGGGATACAAATCTCTTGTTGTTCAACTGCCAGTAAGCAAAACTCTAAGATCGAGAACTACAAATCTATGAGTTTCATATATATATATATATATATATATATATACCAAAAAACTATTGGCGAATCCAAGTGTAAATGACCACTTGGTAGTACAACACCAAGGCAACTCGAAGCAAAGGTGGAGTAATCACCCTCACTATCCTTGATATTTTCTCATAATGTAAAAACACAGCCCTAGGGGATGTAATACTGTAATTACATTATGAGGAGAGGTCACTACCCAGACCAGTTTCAACCTTTTTTGAGGTCTTATCGGTGAGTAGATAGACCTGGAAGATAACAAGGTTTACGTGAAAAGAACTTACATACCTTTACTATACGAATGCCATAAAGGTGTGTTTGTATATCATAACATAAATTGAAAGCCAAACGGCTATTTTTCTGGCATCCTTAATAATTAAGGGGTAATAATAATTAATAATAATAATAATTGGCCCCTTAATTCAGAAGATATTTTTGAAAATATGACTGGTGGTGGGAGGACTAGGGGCCATGCATGGAAGCTGGGCAAGAGCGTGGTTGACAAGGGTGTTAGAGCTAGGTTTTTTACTTGGAGAGTGGTGAATGAGTGGAATAAGCTTCCAGAGTCTGTTGTGGGTGCTACGACCGTGAATGAGTTCAAGGCAAGATATGATAGATACTGTGTAAATGTTGAATAGTTGTTCCAGACATGATGTTAGGGCCTCCCTCGATGAGTCTGTCGACTCCTTGGAGTTTCCCGGAACAACAATAATAATAATAAAAAGTTCTTTTCACTTAAACTTTGTTATCTTCCAGGTCTAACTACTCACTGATGAAACCTCAAAAAAGGTTGAAACCGGTCTGGGTAGTGACCTCTCCTCATAATGTAATTACAGTATTACATCCCCTAGGGGCTGTATTTTTATATTATAAGAAAATATCAACGATAGTGAGGGAGCTTGTTCCACCTTTGCTTTGAGTTGCCTTGGTGTTGTACTACCAAGTGGTCATTTACACTTGAATTTGCCGATAGTTTTTTGGTATATATATATATATATATATATGAAACTCATAGATTCGTAGTTCTCAATCTTAGAGTTTTGCTTACTGGCAGTTGAACAACAAGGGATTTGTATCTGCTTAATTATTAATACTGTATACTCTTTGACTCAATACAGTTAGTACACCTGATAGTCAAGTCTCACTAATGCTTACAACAAAAGATCCCAATATATTAACCAAGGCAATAAACTCTTCTCCTTTGTTTCTAATGTTTCTTTGGCATTCGTGTACAGACATAATAAATTACCTGCATGCTCTTTTGCATACAATTTTCTGTTGCCTGCATGACACAATTTGACAACTTGCAGATCTGTGATCTTATCTAGTTCCTTACTTATGCAGACCTTTAAGCATGCTTGATAGGTCCTAACTGGACAAACACAGAATTGTTCTCTTCATAATCATTTCCATAATAATAACTATTCCCATCATTAACACAGTTACCTAACATTGTTGCTCTTACACACACGAATTCTCACGATTCCTGTCATCATAATTCAGTTTTCCTGACTCTGTGTTGGGTCTTATGTCAATTAATAATTTTTTAAGACTCCTGATGCCAAATGCATTCAAGTGTAGGCCGTCCCTCTTATACATATCCAGTCTTACCTGAAATTCACTCCACACATCCAAAAACTCGCATCCATTCCTTCTACACATTGAATCATTGCCCTTCTTAATTCATTTTTATCATATCAAGGTAATATACTATTTTCACTTTCTCACACTTCACTCTTGCCCCTTCCACCAACCCTTTCATGTCCTCTCTCATACTGAACTTATCACTAGTTAAGCCGTTAGTTCCAATTATGATCTTGTTTACTCTTCTTTTCTGTTTTTGAATTGCTTCAGTTATATTTTTAATTTTTGCACTGGAAAAGACATAACTCATCAGTGGCATGCTTTATGATAGTCACCATACCAAATAACATTCTTCTTTTTATAATTAATTTTACTTCCCACATTTTTGTTATTGCACATTAACTCACCTTATTCTGTGCTTTGTTTTCCATTTTGCTGCTGAACTTTTTTTATTTATTGTCCTCTAAATAGTGCTCAACTTTCTGTAGTTCCCTTGTTGTCTGTCTAATAATCTGCTTTAGCTTAGCGATCTCAGAGGTTAAATTATTTTCAATATTTTCATTAATATCGTCTTTAGTGGAGAAAACCTTCTTGCTCACTACTTCACTGTTCTTGTTAGCCTTTTATTTCTTCTGCATTTTTGGTGCCATTTTACATCTACATTTAATATTACAATAAACGTATGTTATAAAGACTCTAAAAACACAAAAGTCCACTCTAATATATTATAAAACACTAATTTTCTAAGGAAAAACGCAATAAAACAAATAAAAATCATCAATTTTGCATGTTCGCTAAATTACATTGACCTCTATCATCACAATATAATGTCGAACCCTCAAAAAAAAATATACTTACTAAAATAAATTGAATTAATACTTCCAATATTTCAGCCTTGTTTAACTAAGAACACAGGCTATTTCAAATAGAGTGGGCAGCCATGCCCCCCCCCCCTTCTAGCTAATTTTTTCATGGAAATGTTTGAAGAGAAAGCTCTAAATTCTGTCCAGTATAGACCCACCATTCTGCTATGCTTTGATGATTCTCCATTTGGCCACGTGGTCTGGATACTTCTTCTTTTCAGCCATTTTTCTGTCCACTGCTGGACGAAGGCCTCCTCCAGTTCTTTCCACCTGTCTCTGTTCTTGGCAATTGTTGACCAATTTTCCTGAGCAAAATTTGATAGTTCATCACTCCACCTTCTTTTATGGCATCCTCGGCCTCATTTCCCTTCTTTTGGAATCCAGTTCGTTAGTATGGTGGTCCATCACTCATCTTCTTTTCATGGAAATGTCCAGCCCACTTCCATTTTAGTCACTTATGGTGAATGATGTCAGTGATGTGAGTCTGGCTTCTTATCCAGGTGTTTTGCTTCTTATTTTTTAATGTGATACCTAGTATCAACCTCTCCATTTTTCTGAGTTGTTAATTTATTTGCCAGTGCTTTTGTTAGCAACCAAGTTTTACAACCATATGAGATGACTAGAAGTTAAATGTTTTCCTTTTTAAACAGAGTGAAACATCATTGTTCTGAATGCACTCCAGGCAAGTTGAACTCTCCTATTTATTTCCTTTTGGAGTCCACAGTTTAGATCAATGAGATGACCTAAGTATGTATATGAAAAGACTCTTCCCAAGAAATTGTTTTCTATTATTATGTTTTCTGGTATTATAAAATGATTAAACATGATTTTAATTTTTTTCTCTGTTTATTTTTAGACACTATCTGGATATTATCAACATATTTTTAACACATCTAAATAATCAGCATCCCAGGATCCAGTTCATATTAGAAAAAGAAAAGAAAATAACAACAGTCTTCCCTTCCTAGACATTTTAATTACATGCCAGTCTGATAGATCCCTGGCATTCTCTGTTCACAGAAAACTCACACACACACACACTGGTACATACATCCCCAAAGAGTCACCTGCCCCAACAGTATGGGATTATTAAAACTTTATATACGAGGGTTAAATTAATTATTTCAGATAATAGTGCCCTCTCCATGGAAACTGACCACCTTTGCAAAACCTTCTTAGCCAATAGCTATAATTCCTACCGTATCCAAAAAAATATTAAAATCCCAAACCCACACACACCTTCCCCCCCCCCCCTCCCAGGACAGACTGCACCAAAAGCTATCGCTATTTCATATGCTCAAGGTACATCTGTAAAACTAAAAAAATCTTTAAATACTAGAGTTTTAATTGCAAATACAAAAAACTCATCCATAAAAAATATAAAAAAATTTAATATGAAAAATACAAAAAAAAAAATTGGAACAAATAATAAACAATGCCTTACCCACTCAAAATAATACCAAAACTTTTTCAGTAAGAAACACTTCCACATTCATTTCACCAACATTTGAGGTATTAATACAAGCTTTAATGTAAAGTAAATGTATGTAAATTCATTTTGCAAGAGAAAAAAGGGCAGAACATGTGCTTTTTTAAGTCGCCTTTTCTACAGTTCGTCCTCTGCTCAGACAAAATCTGATATCTCCTGTCAAAGGCTACCCAACTTAGAATCCCCACTTTTCAATCTGCTATGGCTTAAGATTTCCTTACTTCACATTAGTGACATACATCACCATTTACAGACGTCAAAACATGCTCTTTTTCCTAACAGAATCATCTGGCATCCTTCACGGCCACAGTCAACATCAACTATTCCAGCTACATCCTACATGATGCATTTTGCAAAAGAAAAAAGGGCAGAACATGTGCTTTTGTGAAATCTAATATCTCCTGTCAAAGGCTACCCAACTTAGAAACCCCACTTTTCGATCTGCTCTGGCTTAAGATTTCCTTACCTCACTTTACAGCCTCCATTTGCTGCCTTTACTGCTCTCCTAGCTCTAACAATCCTGCTGTCCTTTTTGATTACTAAAAATTGATTTCTTACAAACGAATTACCCAAATTATGAGATTATCCTCCTTGGGGCCTTTAATGTTTATAACACAAACTGGCTCCCCTACTCCAAACTTCACAGATCAAGCTGGTAGAAAAGCTGAATCATTTGCCATCAGTCACGACCTAATACAAATAGTCAATCAGAATACCAGACAATCCTCATCATTCTACCAACATTCTTGACCTTTTCTTAACCAACTCAACTTCCAAATATGCCGTGCTCTCCCCTTGGCAACTGACCGCCATCTTATTCAAGTCACCTTTTCTACAGTTTGTCCTCTGCTTAGACAATCTCAGCCTTGCACTCTGTAGCACTATAATTACGCAAACTGAAATGACCTCTGGAATTCTATGCTGCTTTTCCATGATCAGATTACTGCTTCTGCTTTCATGATCCAAACACTTGCACTGAACTAGTAACTGAAGGCTCTCATTCCTCACTGAAATGAGAGCCTTCATTCCCCACTGCAACAAACAATACATCTTATACAACAGCTAGAAATATGTGTGAAAAAGTTAACGATTCCAAGCTGACTTCATAAGAATGAAATACAATAAACTCACCTCCTGCTCATCTGGGTCAAGCCTTTTGGTCCCTTGCTAAGGCTTGGTCATAACTTCTCTCTTTCCATATTGCAATCTTTCTTGCATCCTGATGGCAATATGGTAACTGCACCCAAGGAAAATGTGGACCTCTTGCCATCAGTGTTTTTCCCTTCAACTCTTGCTTGGACAACTAAAGCAAATCAACTCCTGTACTTCCACAACCTGCCTACCTTCTTTTGCCAAAAGGAAATCCAAAAGGATTTTGGATCCAAAATGGCAAAAGGACATCAGAAAAAGCTTAATCTTGTTACTAATAAGGCTCCTATCCAGATAGTATTCCTCCAGCTGTGTTCAAGACTTGTGCTCCAGAATTGACACCATCCTGTATCGTTTATATAAATTTTCGTATTCTACTGGCATCTACCTAACAACATGGAAGCAAGCCCACATCCAGCCTGTACCCAAAAAAAAAGTAGACAGAAGTCATTTAACGATTATCACATTGCTCTCACCTCAATATTTTCAAAAGTGAACCAGCTTCTTCATTACTTGGAGACTCATCAGTTATTAGCTATCACTAATATGGATTCTGCCATTCTCATTCTACAGCTGATCTAGCTAATCTCACCTACCTTTGGATGCAGGCCATGGAAAGATTTAAAGAAACTCATCACTCTCAATATTGCTACGTCATTTGTGTCTGGTACCAAGGCCTCCAGAACAAATTGCCATTTTATGACCTCTTTCTACACTCTGTGATTGGATTGCCAGCTTCCTTACTGGTTGTTCATTGTGTGTCATGGTGGTTGGCATCCTCTTATCAGAATTCCCCATCAATGCTGGAGTGCCTCAGGGTTCTGTGCTCTCACTCACATTCTTCCTCCTTTGCAGCTTCACCGATGACAGTACTCTTCGTCATTCGATAAACTCTGCACTACCCTAATATTAGATACCTCAAGATCTTCCATAACCATTGATTGAACACTGACCTCCTCAACATCCTGAAAGAAATGTTGAGGAGGTCAGGGTGAAGACAACTTAGTAAATTTCAGTGGCAAAAAAAAACTCGCACCTGCCTCATTACTCAGAAAGAAAAAAAAAAATCCTACCTCAACTCCTTCTCAGTTTTTAAAATGTTCTAGCCTCTTTTCAGTATCAACTTCTCTTTTTAGGTCGACTGTCACTTCCAGTTTTTCCTGGCACAAACATATTACTTGGTCTCCTTAGCCTTTTAAAAGCTTGGTGTTTTTTTTCTGTTCTAAGTCTCAGATCCATCCAACTTTGGAGTACTGGTGTAGAGACCTATCTAAGGATTCTTGATGATATTCAGAAGAGGGCTATCTGCTTAATAGACTACTCTTCACTCACAGACCCCCCTCAGTCACTATCATAGGTGCTTTGTTTCAGCACTGTGTCTTTTCTATAGGTACCTTTCATGGCATTACCCCTCTGAATTGGCTACTACCATTCTTCTAATTTCTTCTAACCATAAAAGAACTAGAGCAGCCACTGGCCAACACCTATAAACTATCCAGCTTCAAACACACTGAACTAATTTCTCATCAGCTTCCTTCATTCTGTCCACCTCTATTCATTGGAACAATCTCCTCCATACTGTTTATCCTACTGAGTACAACTTACCACTTTTTAAGAAACGTATCAACAGGCTTCATTTTTCTCTTTAATCGCTTGTCCACACATGCCACTGTAGTGTTATAGGTCTTGTGACTTTTCATGTGTGGGGGTGAACATAAAAAAAAAAAGCATACATACCATATAAAAAATTTACATCCTTTTGTAAGTAAGGTATGTGTCTAAAGGCTTTATCTGAAATGGTTTGTTTAAAGATCTCAATTTTGCCTTGTTGCCCTGATGTATACCTTACAAATCATTAAATGTAGAAAAAGGTATCAAAAGAATTAAGTATACATGAAGCTAATAAATTATGGTTTGAGATAGCCAAATTTTATGCAAAGCAAAACCACCACTTTTAAATATACCTTTCTCAGAAGTTGAAGCTCTTTGTTCCCCAGAACACCAATGTTGTCATCAAAATGGCTGAAAAAGGTAATGCCACTGTTGTTGTGAATACCACCAAGTATAATCATAAAATTATCCTATTAAGAGATAGATCAACCTACAGTGTTATCAGCAGGGATCCAACAAAAAGTCAAATCAATCAATAAATCATTAGACAATGTGCAATCATGGGATGCCACTGCTGTTGAGAATTTACGAATTCATCATGCCCATCTGCCTCATCTTTATAGTCTTCCTAAAATATATAAGGATGGTAATCCACTATGCCAATAGTTGACTGCTCACCAACATACTACCACAGTCTTGACTTTAAAGAGAAAATAATAGATCTGCATCTGTCTAATAATGAGATTGTTTTTATGTAGTCTCCCTATTCACCAACTTATCACTACAAGAGACTCTTCAGTTTTTACAATCTAATTTCACAGAAGATATTGTCAGCTTACTTAAATTTACAATCACCACATGTTATTTTACATGGCATAATAAGTTCAAAGAAATAGAAGGAACAGCAACGGGCAGTCCTATCTCAATAGCTTTAGCTGCTTATTTTTTTGGAGCATCTAGGAAAAAAAAGTCTTTGACACTATAGTCCCTCAGTCTCTTATACAGTTACATTTTGTTGATGATATATTTGCAGTCTGGTCCCACACTGAGTCAGAATTACTTCAGTTCCTGGAGAAAACAAACTCCATGTACTCCCATATCAAATTCACTATTGAACATGACAATTGAATGAAAATGAATGTCAATATCTTGATATGTACCCTCAAGGTGTGTTCAGACTACTACAGCAATACATGATTAAGTTTACATTATTATTAATCTCCTATCAACAGTTTTCTTACAAATTAGCCTGTTATTTGCGAGCACTCCAATATTGTTGTATCTAACATTTTGTGCTTCCAAGGCACTTCTGATTGAATCAGTTGATCTAGACCTTGGTCTATCTCTGGGTTTCTTTCCTGCCATATTAGCATCAAGCACCTGCTTTGCCAATCTTTCTTAGCCAATACCATCATAGATTAACTCTGCTTACACATTCTTGAATGCTAACAACATCAGTTTCCTTTCTAATACCTTCATTTTTAATATGATTCTGCCATTAATGCCATCAATTCACTCCCCTAAATTTCTCAGAACCCTTATAACTGAGATCTCTAGTCTTTGATCTAGTGCTTTATTTCTAAGCCAACTCTCAGATCCATAACTTAAAACTTGGTTTGACACTGTCTTATATACTGCTAGTTTGGTGTTTTGGCTAATTTCTCTCTTATTCCATATACATTTATTCAGCTTGCTACCTGCCATACCACTTTGTTATTCTGTTGTCGATTTCCAGATTTAACCTGCTGTCTTCACTAAAAAAATTGTGCCTTAATAGCTGAAATATTTTACTTGTTCTATGGACTCTCCATTTAGAATGCAGCTGAAGTTTTCTATGTTCTTGCCTATTTTCATGGTTTTTGTCTTTATATTGCTGATTTTCATGTCAAATTTGTTACAGACGTGATGCAATTTAGTTAGAGAATCCTAGAGACTTGCACTAGATGTATTCAGAAGTACATTATCATCTACATAAAGCTGTTCGAGATCTCCAATTTTGATATCAGGTCTAATGGCATATTCTTTTATAATGTGATCCATATAAATGAGAGTGGAGATAATGTGCATCCTTGTCATACCTCTGATTTTACATCAAACCATCTTCCTGTATTTTCTTCAATTCTGGCTGCTGACTTACAACTTAAATATAGACTATGCATTGCTCTGTATAATGTTCCATTTATCCCATATAATTATAGTGTTTTGAAAATTTTTTCTGGGCAACTTATATGCGTTTTTCAAATCTACAAAACTTAAGTACAGATTCCTGTCTTATTCCCATGATTTGTCAACTATTTGTCGTAAAGTGAAAATCTGATCTCGGCAACCTCTGTTTGGCCTTAATACAGTTTGTTCTTCAAGTTTCTCTTCTGCAATCTTTCTCAACCTCTTTTCAAGTATGCTTGTATAAATCTTACCTGGAACACTTATTCCAGAAATTCTTCTATAAGAATCCAGTAACCAACTACCCTTTTTTGGATACCTTAATAATTCATAATCCCACTGGTCATGCTGAATTTTCAGTTTAACGGAAGCCAACCTTTACTGGCAGATGTATTCGCTCATCCTTCCACCATTCATCACAAAAAATGGGTGTTATTAAGAGTTTTATACATAGAGCTTATACAATCTGCTCTTCTGATCCTGTCGTTAGATGAACTGAATAAAATTAAAAGCAATATATGTAAGGGATATAACACAGCTACCATTAAAAAAAAAAATTTAATTATCATCCTATCAGACAACAATCTGATACAAAAATTTCAATACCTTCTCTACCCTTAACCTAAATTGAAATTTCTTCATAAATTCCATTTATATGCTTCCCACTTCCTTAACAAAGCAGCTCAAAAACTGTCTTTGTTCCTACCACCACTTTCCTTACCAGGTGTCTATCAAATATCCTGCTCATATCATCTTTCATATTTTGGACCGACTGGCCATTCTGCCTTGATTAGAATTGAAGAACATTAGGACTATATTGCATTTTTGGAATCTGACCAGCTGGTTTTGTTTCTTATGCCGTTGACACTAAGCACAGAGTTTCTTCGGAACCAGACAAAACTTCTTCATTCCAGCAAGTTCAAATTTGATAATCTTTTCCTTGAAATTTGTGAGCCCGAACCAATCAGACTGGATGTCAATATCCAGCCAGATACTATGGGGGGGGGGGGGGGGCGAGGATCTGGAAAGTTCTTATAAGCACCTAGACAAAAATGATATTAAAGCAACTGATATAACCACAAGAAAGAACATACTAGTAACAGAGTTACGAAGGTAACTTATTTGATCTAGGTGTTTATCAGAACTTTCCAGATCCTCCTCGTATTAATTGTTCATAATTTTTATTTTATTTAATAATTATTTTAAATAATTTTTATTTATGCAACTTACTGCAGTTGTTCCTTTGAACTCTAATAGTATAATATCATATACTTCAGCTGTGACCAAGACACAAGCTAACATACACAAGATTTGACTCATTATTCTGATTCTTGTATTGAATGTATGGTGATAATGTATCACAATTAATAGTGGACATCATCAGAAGGATACTGTTAATGATGTCCACTATTAATTGTGATACATTATCACCAACTTGGATGAAATATATATATTGGAGTTTTTGAATAAATTCTATATAACTTTTTATGTGTAAGCCTTGAAAGTTATTTTAATGTCTAGTGCACATGTTCCATTAAACTTATAAATTTATTTTCATTAATGTGTTAGTCTATTGTATTTCCTTAAAAAGTACAGTTATGTTAAAATACAGTCAACTCTCTCTATGATGAGTTATTTATTATAGCTCACTATAAAACTAAACTAACAAATATTGCTATAATTGTTATGTATTATTATGAGTTATTTGCTAGAGTGAATTTCATTATCATAGTATTGTATTTATGAGACTGGTTAGAACTTTTAAGTAATTTGATCATTTTAGTGAGCAGCATTTGCTATAGTTAACTGCACCCATATGTGATTACTTCTATTTAACTTCTCAAGTCCATGATGGATTCTGATTTTTTAATCTTTGCAGACAATTTTGCTACATTGCTTCAGAATCAGCTTTCTTTAGATTCATTGTCTCTAAGGATTGACTTTTGTTTTCATATGATTTAATTTTATTCTTCATTAAGATATTTGCAGTCAAGTGTAGCTCACCTCTTAGAGCTGCTTGACTTTGATTCTTTTTTGAACTTTATGTTTTTCTTTTCAGTATGATATGCATATTTATCCTGCTCAAAACTAAATGGCAATCGTATTTCAAATCTTTTATATAGTCTTATGTCCTTAACCAGCATGAAGATACCAATATTAACTTAATAGGAAAAGTCTTATCATTTGACTGTTCTCTCCATGTGTGTTGGAGTATGGTGTTTGTAATGACTGGTCCATGTCTTAACAGAAATCCAGCAGGTACTTGCCATTATCATTTTTTTTTCTTCCAAATTTTTCCAAAACATATCACTATCATCATCAGTTTTTTCTTAATGGGGTATGTTCATGCGGTGTGCAGGATACTGTAACAATACTATGTGATTATGTTTACATCATTACTAATCTTCTATCATCAGTTTTCCTCCACATTAATCTATCATTAGCAGCATTCCAATATTGTCATATATTTCTGACTTCTAAGTGCATTGATCTGCCATTTTGCTGATCATCTTGGCATCAAACACCTCTTTTGCCAACTTTTCCTATTCTGTTTAAGTGACCATATCACCTTAGATTAGCTCTTCATATATTGCTGGGTACTAATGATGTCAAGTTCAATCCATCCATCCAAATTCGAATCAATCCACCTAGACGTTGGTCTTCCTCTGGGTCTCTTCCCTGAGGAAGACCAAGGCATCACATCTTGGCATCAAACACCTATTTTGCTAACCTTTCCCCTCCCATTCTATTTAAGTGACAATACCACCTTAGATTAGCCCTCCTCAGACATGCCTGAATGCTAACAATGTAAAATTTGTTTCTGATGTCTCCATTTTTAATATGATTCTGCCATTGATGCTATTTATTTAATCTCCTAATTTTTATCAGTACTTTCATATCTGTATTCTGTAGTCTTTGATCAAATGCTTTATTTCTAACCCATCTCTCAGATTCATAAGTTAAAATTGCTTTGAACATTATTATATGACACCTCCAGGGAGTCCAAAGACTCATCGAGGGAGAGTGTGCCAACAGCATCGAACAATTGATCCCCTTCCAACTACTAACTACACTCAAACTTGTTTAACCTTTTTCGTGAGCCATTAGTAGCAGAGGCTCTACCAATCGACCAACCGTTGCGGGCAAAATTATAATGACGAGGATGGGATACGAACCCACGCTGGGAAACCCCAATGGATTAGCAGTCCATGTATTCTCCATAAACAAGACAATGGACTGTATAGCAGTCCATTGTTTCGTTTACTGTTATTGAAAGTTTTTCCACTTGGTTATACTATAAATTAAAGATACCAAGAAGTTATATTCTTGATTTCATCCTTTATCCAAGTGTAAGCAAACAAAGTTTGTGCATGAAGTCACTTCATGACTGGGCTACTTGTATATAGAGGCTAATGACTTCACATAATAAGGTGTGATGCCTTTTGGCTACTTGTATATGGAAATATGACTTCTGCATTACTTCAACCTTGGTATCAATTCTGGGTCTGACTCCCACTGATGAGACCTCAATAGAGGTTGAGACTGGCCTGGGTAGTGGCCCTTCCCATAATGCCCAGCATTATACATATTCATAAGGATATGGCATTGCATTATGGGGTACTAAACCAATTGATGTGAAGTCTTTAGCCTCTATATACAAGTAGCCCAGTCATGAAGTAACTTCATGTGCAAACTTTGTTTGTTTACACTTGGATAAAAGATGAAACCAAGAATATAACTTCTTGGCATATTTAATTTAGAGCCTCAGTTGTTATGGATCGAAGCCCTTTGGTCGGAAAGACCTGGGTTCGATTCCCGTCAGTGACGTGAGGAACCTTTATCTGGTCTCTTTTGATGAAAGGTGAGTTAGCCAGTCTCATACTGAGGTAGGGAGTTTTTTTTACCCAGAAACTCTGTTTTTTTTGTCCTCCCAGAAGAGGTAAACCGGCTCCATGAACACATGCATCTACAGACATAGGACACACACTGGGAGGCATAGGGCTGACCACCTTATCCTCGAGTTGCAGTTGCAAGAAATAAACCTCGACACCGTAAAGGTAGAAAAGGAGAATTAAGAAACAAAGGGAAGATCTTTAATTTATTATATACTGTTAGTTTAATACTTAGGCTAATTGCTCTCTTTTTCTACATAAATTTATTCAACGCAACCTGCTATACCAGCTTTTCTTATTATATTCTCTATATTCATATTTAATTTGCCATCTCCACTGAAAACTATATCTAAATAGCTGAAATATTTTTCTTTTGCGTTCTCCATTGAGAATGTAGTTTTCTATGTTCCTGGCAGTTTTCATGTTCTTCTATTGGATTTCATGATATTCTTTGCTCACTCAGTTTATATAGTTATCTTTGTTATATGTTGAGGCCAAAATATTTTTAATATTTTATACAGACACACACACACACACACACACACACACATATATATATATATGTGTGTGTGTGTGTGTCTGTATAAAACGTTTTTTATGTATCAATTATGTGTGGCAATTTTTACCTGTAATTTCCAGTTGCTTTAGATACTTCAATGTTTATTACTATTCTTTTCCTTTATGAATACCTGAGGAAGGCTGTTATAAGCCAAAACTAGTTGTATTATTCTCATTAAAATCTTTATAAGTTATCTCGGTTTTTTAAGTCATTAAATCTATGTTTTAAAATGTATCACAACAACCGAGTAAAAGCCTATGATCTCTCTCACACACACACACACACACACACACACACACACACACACACACACACACACATTTTTTCATTTATTTCATTCCGCTTAAACAGGAATGAAATAAATAAAGATAACTAGACATTTCAAATAACAAGGTCAATGAACTAATGATCAGAGACAAAGAAAATCAAATAATTAAATACTACGAGGAACTTGAAAATTCTAATAAAACTGAGGATACTAGAAACACTTTTCAAATGATAAATTATATCTGTCATCATAAAACAAAAAGAAGTGGAAATATTGTCACACATAACAAAAACAGTAGAGTAGACAGCTATCAGTAAATTCAAACTTGATGAAAGAATAGAGAAACTACTTTCAAGAATTACTGAATGTTGATAATCCCCAACATTCAAGTCAGTCAGCTAGCAGACCTGCATTGCATCTAACTACCGCTCTACCAATAAATTGTAAAGACTTCACTGAAAAGGAACTAAAAATAGCAATAGAACAAACCAAAGCAGGAAAGTCCCCAGGGATTGATGGAATCAGAGCAGAAGCTTTCAAAAATGCTAGGTATAATACGTATTCCAATCTCCTTGCCATAATGAATCAAGCTTTAAACACTGGAATAATACCTCAACAATGGAAACAAGGCCTTATTGTCCCTATACCCAAAAAGGGCAGTCTTAATTAGAATGGATAACTACAGAGGTATTACTTTGCTATCGACTGTAAGGATGATAGCAGTTAAAATTTACTATAGAATGATACTCAATAGAATAGAACCTTATTTAACACAATTTTTAAGAAAAAACCCAAACTGAATTTCTAAAAAAACAATGTACAGTGGAACAGATACATTGATAGAAGGTTCACGACAAAAACTTAACACTCATTTTAACCTTTATAACTTCAAAAAGTCTTTGACTCCATTAATAGAGAAGCAATGTTTAAAATACTCAGCTTCTATTGTCTATCCTCAAAACTCATACAAGCAATCTCAGCACCTTATAAAGATTACAGTGCTACAGTAATCTTTAAAACAGAAACATCTGAATCCTTTCTGGTGACAACAGGAGTCCTGCAAGGTGATGTACTAGCTCCTTATTTGTTTTTAGTATTTGGACTACATCTTCCGGACTATCGACACAGAAGATCTTGGTTTTAACATTAGAACATCCACCCACACCATGCAAATAACTGATCTTAGCTTTGCTGACAAGGTTGTACTTATTGATAGAGAACCAACAAATGTACAAAAACATCTGTCTACTAGAGGCACAGTCTAAACTTATTGGTCTGCAGATGAACATCCAAAAGTCCAAAGTTTCCTCAATAGGTTATGAAAATTTTATACTTCATATCAACAATAAACCCTTAGAAAGAGTAAAAGACTTTCAATACCTTGGATCGTACATCAGCAATACAGAAAATTATATTAGAAAACCTAAACAGTTGGCTCTAGTCTTCCATAACAAACTCCGCCCCATCTGGAAATCATCATTAATATCATTAAAGACAAAATTAAGACTATACCATGCAACCAGTAGATCCATCTTCTTGTATGGTTCTCAAACCTGGACAATAAGCACCAAAAAAACTACAGATCTAATTAACTCTTTTGGAACTACATGTCTCAAACTGATCCTTGGATACACTTGGATGGACCATGTCACTAACTGTGCTGTGCTAAAACTGGCTAAGCAAGAACCACTTGTCAGTATAGTCAAAAAATTACAGCTCAGATGGCTTGGGCATCAACTCGGACATCCTGAGCTCTCGCCCTTTTTGGAATCCCTCATCCCGTACAAACCAGAAGATGGCAATCACAGTGGAAGAAAACAATGCAAACAATTTAGCAGTGTCATATGTGAAACCATCAGTAAGCTGAACTGTAAAACTCCATCTGACATCTGTCAGTTAGCTCAAGATAGAGAGACTTGGAAGACCATAATTTGCAATATTTAATTTTTAATATAAATCTCTTTTCCCTTTTCACATTTATCATATTGTGAATAAACTATGATGATGATACAGACATTTTAGCTTCCTGTTTTTTTGGTCATTTACCATGTCTCTGATCCATATAATAATACAATGTTAGCATTGCTGTTGGAGATCTTTATTTTGGCTTTATTATATTTGGATGATTTCCATATATTATTTAATTTTCCGAAAGCAATATTTGCTTTTTCAATCTTTACATTATATCCCTGTCAGTCCCACCTTCAGTATCTATATTTGTTTCCAACTATATAAATTCTTAACTTTGCATGATTTTTATTTCTTTGTGGCATTTGCTAGTCAATTTAAGAACTTTTGTTTTGGTCATATACATTTTAACTTTTATACATATATGTTTTATACATACATGGCTTCCTATTTTGCTTGTATATGAGTGTATTTTGATGATATCAGAACTATGTTCTATGCATAATCTAGATATTCCAATATTCCAACTGTGACATAGGATTCCATTTAATTCCTTTTCTTACACTTGTAATGTTTCTTACAATCCAATCATTCACTATGTTAAATGGTAAGCCAAACATACCAGTCCTTATCCCAAACCATTCTGATGTTTGCTGTGAAATACCACAATTTTTACTTCCTTTGTATATTTCTTTGATTATTTTTACATGTCAGGAATGTCACATGTCTTGACAAGTTATGTCACTTGTCAGGAATTCCATAGTTTCTAATAATTAACCATACTGTTTCTCTATTAGTACTATCAGTGCTTTGGCAAAATCTATAAAATTTAGGTAAGCTCTGTGCTGTGTTCAGTGATGATTTAAGTTAAAAATGTGATGCACAGTACTCCTACTTCCTGACTTAATTTATTTTCTGTTTCACATTTAACAATACTTTAGAGAAAATCTTTTGTAGGTACTGACAGCAGACTTATTCTTCTCCAGTTTTCACATCTAATATGATGTCCTTTCTTACATTATAGTTATAGGAATTATAGTTAGTTGCTACTTCCCACCGTTTGGGTACCTTTCAGTCTCTAGTGCATTGTTAAAGATCAGTTACTATTTATCAATAGCAGTTTCTTCAGTTGTCTTAATCATTTTTATTGCTATATCATTATCGCCCCATTCCTTTCCACTTTTCATCTTCTTTATTACGTTCATTATTTCATTTTTAGATATTGGTTGTAATATAATATTTAAGTCATGCTTATAGGAGCCCTTCCATTGTCAAACTTATAATATGTTGTTTTCTACATTTAAAAAGGTCTTCTTTCCATCTTCTAACATTCTTATCTGCTTCAGTTCATAGCAACCTTTTTTATCCTTTATATCATTTACGTGTTTCTTTTCTTCAGAGCATATTTTTCTTGTCACCTCATACAGTTTTTCAGGGTTTCCTAATGCTGAAGTGTTTTATGCTTCTGCCAAACTGTACACATAATTCCTTTTATTTTCTCTTGCTGATCCTTTCTCTTAATTGCTCAAATCAATTTCTTTAATTTTTTGAGATTAACATTTTCAAACATTTTAATTTTAAGTCTTTATTTTATGTTTCCAGGGCTTGTCTTGATAGCCAATCTTTATTCTTTTTTTCCCTTTTTAGCACCCAAACAGTTTCTTGCTGCTTCATTATATACTATTTAAATTTTTTTCTATTGCTTTTTAATCATGTCTCCTTGACTTTAGACTTTCTTACTTTCTAGCTTCATTTTCCAAAATTTTAAATTGATTTTTTATCACAATAAAAAAAATTATTTATTTCATTCATTTTTAATTTAGACATATTCATCTTTTGATTTCTGTTTTTTACTCCTATGCATTTTTAATTTAAGACTGGCTGTTACTAAGTAATGATCAGATCCTACATCAGTTCCTCACCATACTTTAACATCTCAGATCAAACTCTTAAAATTACTCATGATTACAATATGATCAGATAGTTTTGGTTTCCATCTGGTGATATCCAGTTTCTTTTATTTAGGTCTTTGTTTAAATAAACTTCTTCTTATTACAAAATGTCACCAAGGTCATGCTCATTTCTTTGACTTCATGCCACAATTTCATAATTTTTATTGTGTAGTGTGATTAGATGTATCTGTCTAATTAGTGCTCATAATTATTTTAATTTTCAATTTTAAAATTATAAAAAAAACAAACTAACATTTCTTTATTTCATTGTGTATAATTTGTTTATGTGGGTATTAATTTGGCCTTAATTTCTTTTAGATATATTCATTATGTTGAGCAGTTAATGTGTCCCAAGCCACTTGTTCCTCATTGTTGTCCGGTAACTATTGTATCTATTACATTGAAACCTGTACCACTTTTTACAAAACTTAGGTAAGTTGATCTAAACTTTGAAATGAATTTCTTTTCACACTTGTTTGTTTTTTGCCTCACTAGCATAGCCAACTCTTTTTTCAGTTAAGTGTTTAGATTCAGTTAAGGGATGGAAACTAGTGGCCAACTTACATAGAGGGCCCCCCCTCCTCCTCCCATTCAAATGGTTCTGGAGCCAGATATAAAATTTCAAAATAGAAAAGTGGGGGGGGGGGGGGAGAAGGTAACTAACTCACGTTTTATAATTTGTACAACAGAACTGACTCCTATCCTGTGTCACCTGTATATGCTCTCTTACTCGACTGGTATCTATCTCACAGCCTGGAAATTGGCCTATATTCAACCCATTCCCAAGATGGGCAACAAATCACTGCCATCTAACTACTGTCCTATCTCGCTCACCCCAGTCTGTCTAGAGTAATGGAAAAAATTATCAATTCCCAACTCCTACACTACCTTGAAGGCACCTAATAAATGAACCAGTATGGATTCTGTTGCTGCTGATCAACAGGAGAACTGTTCACATATGTCACCCATCTCTGGACAAATGTGATGGAGAAGTTTGCAGTCTCAAGTGGTTGCACTTGATATCTCCAAAGCTTTTGACCGGGTCTGGCACAAAGGCTTACTAAGCAAACTACCATCATTTGGTCTGTCTCAGGACTTCTGTAGTTGGATTGCCAGCTTTCTGTCTGGACACACACTATGTGTGATGGTGGATGGTCCTTATCCTCTCACCATTCAACTAATGCCAGAGTTCTACAAGACTGTTAAATTATTTCAGGAATTTACAATGTATACTGGAAATTTGGGGGTTCTGTAAATTAATTAAAAGAAACTTTGACGAATACTTCCCATATTTCAGCAATGTCACATCGTCATCTTCATGGGAACATAAAACTATGACGTGTGCTCACAGGCACTACAAAGAGCAAATGAGGCAGAAGAGAGAAAATTATTGTTGTCCTAAGGTGCCCCTAGTAGGCTATATTGGGTTGTCTTGGATATTGGGCTGAAGTTCTCAAAATGCAAGCTTTCCAAATTTGGGGCAGTCTCATGCACCCAAATATGTTGAGGTTTGGAAAGTTTTTTAGAGCTGAGACTGATTCCATGAACAATCTTTCAT
Source organism: Typopeltis vanoorti (assembly GCF_054136105.1). NCBI lineage: Eukaryota > Metazoa > Arthropoda > Arachnida > Uropygi > Thelyphonidae > Typopeltis > Typopeltis vanoorti. The sequence continues at coordinate 35,342,509 of NC_143550.1, read as the reverse complement.
CTTTAAATTTGCTGCAGTGTAATAACGTGGCTTTCTTCCAGCGTATTCTGTGGCAGGTATCCAGAGCATGGTCTTGCAAGCCCAGAGTGGCTGTATTGGTGAAACTGGATGTAGTCTTTGTGTTCCGATATCCTGACATTTGCTGTCCTGCTTGTTTGGCCAAAGTAGGACAGTTTACAGCTGCAATGGACCTGGTATACTCCAGGTAGGTCTAGGGGAAGTGGCTGGTCTTTGGTGAAGCAGATAAGGGATGCCAATTTCTTATATGGTTTGTAACAAGAAGTCAGGTCATATTTTTTTAAGATTTCGAATAACTTGTGTGCTCCGGATATAGGGAACGGTGATGGATTTAGTGTAATCTTTATTATGAAGGGGGGGAGGAGGTTGTAGGTAATTGGTTTTAATATATTTTGGATTTTTTGGAGGTTGTAGCCATTGGATAAGAAAGTGTTAAGGATGTGGTTTAGTTTAGTGGTTAGGGCATTGTCATTTGAACAGATTAATTTTGCCCTGTTATATAGTGTTTTTATAACCCCATATTGTCGTGAGGGGGGGTTGCTGGTGAATGTATCTGCCTGTATGGGGGGGGGGGTTCTGTAAACAGAGAAAGCCAAAGATCCTTTTTGGCCAAACAGGCAGGACAGCAAATGTTTGATGGATCCTTGGCTTTCTCTGTTTCCATGGAGTTCAGGAAATAGTAATAATAAATATTTCTCATGTTGATGAATCTTAGCCCATGATTAGTTTTTTGACTATTTCAGATTTTGGCTGTATAAATTTAACCTTACTGCCTCTAGAGCTGGCTTCATATGATTAATGCAGTAACATTTTCAAATGCAGAATCATGAGTAACATTGCTTCTTTCAGCATTCCATTGTTTTTTTCTTTCTAAAACTTGTTCATTGATAAAACAGATTAAATACAATACTTATCAACACATAGTGTCCATGACATCACATGTCTCCAGTGATATGTGTTTTAATAACCCCATATGCAGAACACATTGTAAAACCTAAATCATAATGGTGCCAGATGTGAGTGAGTAGGTTGTTAAGGAGGAAGAAATCACCCATTCATGTTAAACAGCTGGAGTCCAAGCATGAGGCAGGCTCTTCTAAGAATAGAAATAAATGGAATGAAAGAATAGAATAAGTTGGTTTGAAAGTTGAAATCTGAACAGCTGAACTATGTGTGCATGCTGACTAGCAGCTACTTATGCTTTTACTTGATTTCAGGAAGACGAAGGATGAGGGAGGATCAACTCAGCATAGCAATTTCCAAGGAGATGCCTATTGAAAGGGCATAAAGCAGAAACAGAACATATAAGAGGAAGTGATTAGAATGAGTCTGTGAGGGGTAGTCATTTGTAACTAGATTACCCTCTCCTGGATACCATCAAGCAATTTTAGAGAACTTTTCAAAATATTCTAAATGTGAGTGAGTGGATTTGTGTTCATATAGTTAGCAGTTTCAGGCAAGAAGTAGGATCTTAAAAAGGATACCATGTGTTTTGGTGACAAAGGAGGATGTGATATGTTTGTAACAGGAAAGGCTAGAAGTAGTGTAAGTTGATCCAAGAAGAGAAATGTGATATTGACTGAAATCTGAGTAGTATCAAAGGTAAATTGGAGTGAAGTGAGATCTTCCCCATGAGAAATAAAATGTGACTGCATTTGAATAGAACAGGAGTTCGCAGGGTCAAATGAAGATTGCAGTTGGTTTAACTTATGACCAGAGCAACTGAGGTTTACAAAGCCAGTTTTTGTCTGTTTTGCAGGGATGAAAAACCTGAGGTTCTAGGAGCAAAAACTCATCTTTCCACTGCATTTCTCTTTTTTTAGAAAGAGGAATACAGCATACTGTCATCAATAAAATGGATAGAATTTGAGGTTAAAGGTTTTTATGTATAGGATGAAGAGTGTAGCCAAAAGAACAAGATGCTGGGATATGCTAGTGTTGGAAGGAGATTTTGAAGTGAAGAAATCATCCACTATGGGATGCAGCATAAGACAGATAGGAAATTAGTGAGTCAGTTGAGACCATAAGTTAGTAGTTTGTGAGTCTGTATGCTAGACCTGATCAAATGATCTGAACATATCAGAATTAATCACAAGCTTTTATTCAAATGTTTCTTTAGTTTCTATGCAAAGGAGTAATATTGTCTAGGAAGATCTGTTGTGGATCTAGTACAGCAGAATCTATATGGTCATTCATTAACACTTTGAGTCCTTTCGATGTAAATATACATCGATACGTATATATACTTACAGAAGGTCTAGGACTCAATATGTTAATTGATGGAGTTTTAGGTAGTGGAAGATTGACTGTTGATGATGTCTCCTTTGTATGATGAAGCTAGGAGGTTAGTCTTATCTTTTGGTTGTGTTTCTAATGGTATCATCTATATATGTTTGAGAAAGACAGAAGTTATGCTCAGTTGTCCTGGAAAATAAAAAAGGTTTGATTATCTTTTTATGAAAGAAGTAAGTTTTCTTCATGTGTTATTATTAAAAGTAGCATTATTAACAGTAAATAATTTGTTATTTCTTCCTGCTTGACATGGATTAGAGAAGCTAGTTTGAGTTAATAAATATCGTCTTCAAAGATTGTGACTTCATTCCTTGGGTTTGGACTGTAGAAAATTTCAAAAAAATCAAGCTTCAGATGTATATACGAGGGCTGTTCAATAAGTAATAAGACTAATTTTACTGTCTCGAAATCACTGATCACAATATTAATTTCTGTAGAATAAAGAATATTAATTTCTGTAGAATAAAGAAATGTTGCTGTCTGTATTAACAAAAGAGGTTGATAGATGGCATATACGGGCTGATGTGCCAGAGTGTCACGTGACTAAACGCAAGCTTGTTTTGGCGCACCTACGAGCCGTGACCAGTCTTCGAAATGGGAGCGTCCTTGGAACAGCGTTATGCGGTTAAATTTTGTGTGTGTTTACAAAAATCGACATCAGACACTTTTAACATGATACGCGAAGCTTTCCACGATGAAGTAATGTCGAGGGCAAGTGTTTTTCGCTGGCATAAAACTTTTCAGGAAGGAAGGCAAAATGTGGAAGATCTTGAACGTGAGGGAAGACCTTCAATGTCCATCATAGAGACAATGATCGACACAGCAGCAGCGATTATCATCAAGGAGGATCGCAGAATTACAGTATGCCAGCTGCATGTTGTCCTGAATATTTCTGTGGGAAGTGTTCGCTCAATCAGGGCTGAACATTTGGGACTGAAACGTGTTTGCGCCTGATGGATTCCCAAACTCTTGACACCAGAGCAAATGCAGCATCGAGTGGATGTGTGCACAGAATGGAAAGAAAGACTGGAACAAGAAGGCGACAACTTCTTAAAATGCATCATTACAGCAGATGAAGCTTGGTTGTATCGCTATGACCTACAATGAAACAACAAAGCAGTGAATGGAAGCATCTGTCTTCACCTACCCCCAAAAGCAAAAACTGTAAAATCAGCTGGTAAAGTTATGACCATAATGTCTTTTGACTACGAAGGCATTGTTTACCAACACGCTGTAGAACCCGGGAATGCTGTAAATGGCTCATACTATGCGGATGTTTTATGGACAATGGTACAGCACGTCAAAAGGAAGCATCCATTGCTGAAGAATGGCTTCTTATTGCCCCACGATAATGCAAGGCCACATATTGCTGGTTGTGTAGTGGATGTTTTGCAGAAGAACAACATAGATATCCTACCACCATGCTATTTCTGGCTGTTTCCTCAGCTTAAGAAACCACTAAGAGATCGTCATTTCAAAAGCAACAAAGCATGTGTAAAAGCTGCTGAGGCGGTTTTGAAAGACCTCTCAAAGAAAAGGACTTTCACATGTGTTTAAGAAGTGGATGCAACGTTGGGACAAATGCATCACATCTCACGGTAGTTACTTCAAAAAAGACCATGTAAATGATGACGATTAAAGGTAATCTGTTTTCTGTATAAATATAGTCATAACTTATTGAACAGCCTACGTATATTCAAAGAGGTCAGAGTAGTTATTTGGATAGCAACATTAGAGACAATAAATGAATGCAAACAAAGTATAGCAAGGAACTTTCTATACAGAGTATGGCATTTTATGAATGGGAAGTTGGATCAAACAAACCTATAGGTAGTATCACCCCTCTCTGATGGAAGGATTGTGCAGAGTGTTGTTTGGATAGTTGAAGTGGACAGTAGTTGTTAGGCTTTATGAGGTTATTCTATGAGAAATAACACATGCCTGTAAGTGGTTGTGCACATTATTTGTTAGTGTTGAGGGTTTCTGCATAATTTCTGTTTCATGATTCATGTTTTTGCATAAACTGGCAGAAAAAGCATGTAGGATTATTCGCTAGCTAACTGGAAAGACTCCCAATATAGCATTACCTGGATTCTGGATCCCCATATTGGATTGGTCATGCTTTTCAGGACTGTACATATACACTGCCTGTAAGAAGAGGAAGGGTGAGGAGGAAATATGGACATTGATTTAGAGACCAAACATGTCAGCAGCCACTTAAGTTCTCTAATAAGCAAGGTAGTGGTGATAATTCATCAGGAATTAACATCCTCTCCCACTATGATTAGGTCATTTAGTTGGCATCTCCTATGACTACTGGGTTATGCTTTTATGGTGGTAATACTTCCCAGTGGAAATGGTGAGTTCTTGACTTGACTTGGCTGTATATGTTGTGTATCACTAGCCCATTTAATGGCTTATACATTTTACAGGATGAAAATTCCTGTACTAAAGCATATTCAGACATGTTACTATTTTCTGAATAAGTGAATGCAAACATTACATACCAGAAGCTGATCTGGATTTGAGTCTTGAGCTGACTTGAGTGTTTATTACAAGAATGTTGACCTTAGTTGTTTCTTGAGTAGGATTATGTAAAATCTCGTAAAGAGAAAAATTAGAAGTAAATTTTTTCTATGTCAATTTTACATGGAAAATAATTTACATAAAATACTTGTAATTAAAATAAGGTATTAACTCACTTTTACTGTATTAAATCTGGTAACAAATTGTTAGAATAATTTTATAAGAACACTAGAATTGTAAAAACAAAAAAAAGTGCTCAGACAGGATTAGACAAATAGACCTAAGGCTAGCAACAAGGTCACCAGATTTCGAGATTTCCCCCCAAAACTCAACTATAGTGTGGGTGGCAGAGAAAAAACCTCCAGTAAATCCGGGGGACTAAATTTGTAGAAGGGCCAAGGTCGGGAGAGTGAGATAAAAGGCAGAGACCAAGAGGGGATTGGAAGTTTGTTTGAGTGCCAAGCCTTTCCAAGGATGGGGAGAGTCACGTTCCTGCGAGCATGCAGTTCTGACGAAGATGGGAAGTTAGATAGCAATGAAGGCGGTCTTTTCAAGATGTCCTACTGATGATTCTTCGATGATCTACGTGTGTCCTGTAGTATTAATGCCATAACCTAGACCCCGATCGGAAATTATTTTTTTGGAAGAAGCAGAATGCGCTCTTATATACCTTTAGGATCTAGGACTATATGTAATGGGCTGGTAAGATTTCAAGTAAGATGTTTTATGTTAATTCCTAGATTGTGAAAATTAAGCAATGAATGTTGTTCTATTGTCGATTAGCAAAGAAAGAATTATAGAAATTGGAAAGACGTACTTCTGTTTGAATGTGAATAAGTAGTATATAGAGTTTTAATGAATTTGCTAATGTTGTGTAAACCAAAAAAGTTGAATATGGATTATGCTTTAACTTTTTCCTGTTTACAGCGTGAGTAAAGATAAAGTGTGTTTAAGTCTATCCACGTGTCTGAAAATTTATGTGAAATTTTAATGTCTTTGTCTTAAAGCTTAAGCAAAAATGCTTGAATGATCATATGGAGAATTAGACACGTGATTTTTATTGTTTCTATTCTTATCTAGTTGTATTAGGCTGAACCAGACATTTGATATCTGCAGTTTAAATTTTGTAATAATTAACCTGTCTTAGAATGAATAAACATGTTTGTTTTGTTAATAGCTTGCCTGATCTTGCCTTACCAATGCACTGTCTCATAAAAATATAGAACCTGTGTGACCAAAGAATAGGATAGATGACTGATTGATATTAAGAATTAGGAGTTGCTTGTATTAGAGTTAATTTAAGAGATATTTCTCGTGCTTAGCTGAATGTTTCTCTTGCATGTAGGGGAAAGAAAAACAATTCTTTTACGCGATCCTTAATGGTGCAGTCGTAAAGAAAAATAAAATTTTAAGGATCAATACAAAAGAAATACACAAAGGTAGATTAGGGAATTGATTCCAGTCAGAAGCTTTTCCTGTGTCTACACTTCGAGCACGTGAAATAGCTTACTTACGGCCTTGAGAGAAAGGGGAGGAGTCAAACTATAGACTAAAAGGATTAAGAATAATCAAGTTTTTTTGCATGAAGAACTAGCTCAAGAAACGACAATAAGCTTGGTATTACGACTGATAAGAAAAAGACATTACAAAGGCGCAGTCCGACGATAAATAATAAATAACAAAATATTATCAATAATATTAAAAGTAAAAATAGATAATATTACAATTAGTATGAAACCTTTATCCTATACATAAGAGATTATACACTTTATTGTATATTAGTCCCAAGATGCACAGAAACTGAGGAGAAAGAAGGAACTTATTAACATTTAACATTGGATTTGAATAACTGTAGGTTATACTCTTTAGGAAATAACATTACAGGGGAGACCAGGAGACCATTCGAAAAGATATCAGTGGAAGGACTGATTAAAGAGGAAGAACATGTTCTGTAAGTTTGAAGTTCAGCTGTAGAGTGTTGAATAGCTGCTTCATATTGGAGGTGAGTGGAGAAATTACCACTGCTAATTCAGATGAACATTGACCATGGTAAATATTTGTAGACAATGCAAGCAGCAGCAGAAACTGAACAGAGAGTGAAGTGAGTTGGTGAGAGCTAGATCATTAATCAACATAATGGCTCTCTTCTGTGCCCAGTCATATATTTTTAGAACTATCCCAAATGAGTACTTTATTCAGTGGTTGGATGAACATGCTTTAACTGCTTGGAGGTAAAGCAGTTAAAGGTAACACCATGAAAAAAAAAAAAGAAGAAGAAAAAGAAAACATTTTTGGATGCTGAAGAGGAGATATTTGTAATGGGTTCATGCCAGGAAATACTGAATTAATCTTAGTTATCCTAAGAAGAGAAATCTCATTTTGTTCAAAGATTTGGTGTTGTTGAAGGTAAGTTTTTTTTGTTAGAAATGAAATGGGGATCGAATTTTAATAGTATCGAAATTAAGTGTTATCAAAATACCACTGAAGAATGATTTGGAAACCAGAAGTGGTTTCCAAATCATTTCCAAATTACGGTGGCAGGTTGATTTTCTGATTTGTGTATTACAAGATTTGCGAAAGAAAGTGGAGTGGAGTGTACTATCATCAGCAGAATTATGGATTAAATTTAAAGTAAATTGAAGAAAGTTCAGAGGAAGACCAAGATATATGTGGATCGATACAGTAAAAAGTACCTTAGAAGATAGAAATATAAGATCTGATAATGTTGGAGTCTTGACAGGTAACAGACTGATTTGGAGGAAAATTGTAAAAATCACCAATTGATCAGCAATAGCAAAATCTATACTAGTTTATTATTTTTCAGATAGTGGAGAAGTTGACTCCTTCTCAGTTCAGTTCTTTCTAAAGAAAGAATTGAAGTGTGTGAGGAATTTGCAGTAATTTGATGGTAAAGATTTGCTATTCTTTTGTAGGAATGATGAATGGGGGCTAATATCAAAGATGGTGTAAATACCAGTGGAATAAGAGAATTAAAATATGACACACTGGAGTATAAACTTTACCAATAACTGGAGAAATGCCATCAGGACTAGGAAATATCTTGATAATCAGTTATGGTGAGATGTTTCTGATCTTTTCTTGGTTAAAAAAAAAAAAAAAATCAAACAATATTCTTATATACCTAACAGGGTTACTAGTGAGGTTCAGGATTAAGTGTGTTCTGAGAGCAGTTAAGATTAACTAGTATTCTGTTAGGCATGTGCAGTTTGAGTGAGATTATGTGATAGTAGGTGCATTAACATCTTACCTTCTGGATTAAAGCAGTTAGAAAAAGAAAGGCCATTGGAGTTATGCACATTAAAATCTCCATGGAAAATGCCTTCACTATTAGGAAAGTTGGAGTGGAGAAAATCATTTAAAGAAAGGAAATCAAAACATTCAGAATGGAATTCAAAACCAGTGGAATAAGAGAGAATTAAAATATGACACACAGACACACACTGGAGTATAAACTTTACCAATAACTGGAGAAATGCCATCAGGACTAGGAAACATCTTGATAATCAGTTATAGTGAGATGTTTCTGATCTTTTCTTGGTAAAAACAAACAAACAATATCCTTACATACCTAGCAGGGTTACTAGTGAGGTTCAGGATTAAGTGTGTTCTGAGAGCAGTTAAGATTAACTAATATTCTATTAGGCATGTAAACAGTTTGAGTGAGATTTTGTGATAGTAGGTGCATTAACATCTCACCTTCTGGATTAAAGCAGTTAGAAAAAGAAAGGCCATTGGAGTTATGCACATTAAAATCTCCATGGAAAATATCTTCACTATTAGGAAAGTTGGAGTGGAGAAAATCATTTAAAAAAAAGGAAATCAAAACATTAGGAGAGAAATAGAGATGGCAAACAAATTTGATAGGATTCAATAGAGAGGATTTTAGCCAAGGTAGAACCAAAAAAATAAATAAGAGAGAGAAGATTCTAAGTTGGAAACTAACATAGTATATGTGTCTAAAAATTCAGAAATCTCACCTTTGATTTGAAATTAGTCTGTGTAAATATAAAAACTGAGCTGAATAGTGCTTGATGCTGAAATTTGAGTTTCTGTTAGAAAAGATAGGTGAGTTTTCAAGACTGGAGATGGAAATGATCATTTTTCTCTCTCTCTCTCTCCAGTCTTGCATTCTTCACAAATATAGACTGCCTTTTGATGTATATGAGGTCTGACACAGAAAAAAGGAGACTGTGTCTGTATCTTTTTATTTAACAAATTGAGAAAATCAACTATGATCTCCTTCAAAATAATTCCCTTCTGAGTTGACACACAGTTGCATGCGATGCTGCCAACATTCAAAGCAATTCTGCAGATCATTTTCTGAAAGACTTTTGAGGATCTCCATCATTTTTGCTTTCACATCTTCTACTGACAAAAAATTGGTTCCTTTGATCACCAACTTGATCTTTGGGAAGAGGTAGAAGTCGCAGGGAGCCATGTCTGGCAAATAGAGTGAATTATCACGACATCAAGCACAGTGATGTTGTGATAAGCTAAAAGCTGCTTCACAGACAAAGTGTTGTGGGCTGGCGCATTATCTTGGTGCAAAATCCAACCTTTTCTCCACAATTCTGGTCGTTTCCTTCTCACGGGTTTGCGCAATTTCATCAAGACTTCAAGGTAATACTGCTGGTTTACCAGTCTGGCCACTGGAAACCTACTCTGCCATTACAATACCCTGGATATCGAAGAAAATAATCAACATGGCCTTGAACTTTGAATGACTCATACATGTTTTTTTGGTCTTTTAGATGTTGCTGACTTCCACTGCATTGATGTAACTTGGTTTCTGGATCATATTTAAATATCCAAATTTCATCGCAAGTAATTACCGAATTCAACAAATCTGGTTCATCCTTAATCCATTGCAAAAGGTCCAAATGCAGTTCCTTGCGATGCTCTTTTTTGTTTATCTGACAACATTTTTGGAACCATTTTTGCACAAACCTTTTTCATATTCAATTCCTCCCTTAATATACGTTGAACACTTTCCCTATCCAAATGAACTTACTCAGCTACAGCTCGACCACCCAACTTTCTGCCTTTTCAAATCACATCTCATGCTTTTTTAATGTTGTCATCTGTAACTGCTGTGTCTTGTGCGGCCTGGGCAATCGTTGTATATTGTGATCATTTTGTGCTAAATCCCATTATGTTTTCACGTCTATCATACCCAGTACTGTTGACAGGGTGTAGCATAGGGGCAGCCTTCTGAAAATTGTTTGTGCCATTCAAAAATGCATGCACGACACATGCACTTTTCACCATAAGTCTCAGTCAATAATTGAAAAGTTTACGCCATGGATTTCTTCACTTTCACAAGAAATGTGATGTTAACTCACTGTTCACTCTTGAAATTCAACATTTTCCGACTGAGGGTAAGAAAACTTCTATATTTAAACATGGATCTACTCGTACTGAGTAAAGTGATGGAGTTGAGCCTTGTTTCATGGTGACAGGTTTGAACATGCTCTATAACCATCTCTTTGTCTCTCCTTTCCCAAGCTATAGGTTTTTTTTTTTTTTTTTTTTGTATCAGATCTTGTATTTGTGAAGTAAATCTGGAAGGCCTTCTGAGCCTGTTTTCCTCATGTAATCTACTTCTGTTTGTTGATCTTTCATGATTGTAGTTGAAATTGATTTGCAAATGAATAGGGTGTTGAGTATACAATTAGGATTTACTATCCATACATACTGACAATATCACCCAACTCTGTTAGACAGCCTCTTTTTATTTTTATTCTTGTTTCTAATAATATTTCACTCCAATAGTTATAACTTTGGATATTTTCTTTTGAATCTTTCAGTATTAATGATATGCTTCATGCATATCATTGATCCTGCTCTAGTTCTCTCTCTCTTCTCTTCCAACCCCACAATATACCTGCATATAATGTTCTGATTCTTTTATTCCTCTAAATTTCTTTTTTTGTTTCAATTATTATTGCCAAATCAACTTTTGCCTTCTTTAGTTCTGCATCTAGTTCTCCATTGTGTGTTAGATTCTGAAAATTCCAGGTGGCATTTCTAATTTTTCCCTTTATCTCTTTTTGGTAACCATTATCTGGTCCAGAAACCCTGATCTGGAGACCAAACATGGAACTCTTTTTAAATATTTCAGGCCTCTAATAACCAAGAATGTGGTCTCCCACTGAAAGACCTGCAACCTAGACTAGACAGTAGTAGCTACAATAACCATTTGGCCAACCAAACTAGCAGATACATTTATATTCTGACAATATAATACAAAAGATATTAATTAATTTTAATGTATAGATGAGAACACAGACTGATAAGAAAATAACTATTTATTAACTTATTGCTGATATTTCACTATTTCGCATCTTCAGAGCACAAAAACAGTTTGTCACAGTATGCAAAACAACAACAACAACCCAGATAACAATGGGACTAGTTTGAACAATTGTAACATACAACACAAAAACTTAAGTCCTAATTAGTCACCATCTACGTTTGGACAAGAAAAAAAAATGGAGAGAGAGAAAGCAGGTATTAATTACTTCTTAAGATTCTTTGGCAAATTTATACAGCCATACTTGTTGAGGTTTGTTTGTATGTTTCAAGGCTTCTTTTGGTTCCAAGAACAATCTCTCTGACTTATAAAGACTTCTGTGAAGCAGTTTTTTTTTTTTTTTTCCGATTGATCCTGTGTGCAGGGGTATCCACAAGGCATGGTCTGCTAGACCTGACTTGTCATAGTGAAAGTGCTGGATATATTTTTTATGTTCACTGAAGTGAATGTCCACTAATACACATGAACAGGGCACTTCATAGACTCTTGTATATGATAAAGAAGAGATTCTGTCCTTGAGTGAACAGATGAGATGGTTCCTTATCATTTTCAGTTTACAGAAAACCCACACATACAGGGAGATATTTGCACAAACCATCATCCATCTCAATAATATGGTATCCTAAAAACACTAATACACAGAGCTAAAGTGATTTGTTCCAATGACAATGCTGTTACTGCTGAACTCGCTCACTTACATCACACCTTCTTAGCCAGTGACTATAATCCCCCATACAATAGATAAAATACTAAATGCTCCCCAGAAATCCCCCCCCCCCACTGTCTACCACAGAAAACTATAACAAAACTGCACCGTCCCATACATTCAAGGCACGTCTGAAAAGATATCTACTCACCATATTTAAACCGTATGTCAAATTGGCAACTGTCATCTGTTCACCCAAGGACAGAATCTCTTCTTTATCACATCCAGGAGTCTATGAAGTGCCCTGTGTGATCGAGCTTATTATGGACAGACAGGAAGAACTGTGGACATTTTCCCCAGTGAACACGAAACATATCCAGCACTATGGCAAGTCGGGTCTAGCAGACCATGCCTTGTGGATACCCCTGCATGCAGGATCAATTGGAAAAAAAAACAAAAGTGTTGCACAGAAGTCATAAGTCAGAGAGATTGTTCTTTGAATCAACAGAAGCCTTGAAACATATTCCAAACTTGAACAAGTATGGCTGTATAAATTTGCCAAAGAATCTTAAGAATTAATTAATACCTGCTTTCTTCCTCTTTTTTCCAAACGTAGATGGCGCCTAATTAGGACTTAAGTTTTTGTGTTGTATGTTACAATTGTTCAAACTAGTGCCATTGTTATACTGGATTGTTGTTGTTTCATGTACTGTGACAAACTGTTTTTGTGTTCTGAAGATGCTGGATAGAATACCAGCAAAATATCAGCAATAAATTAATAAATAGTTATTTTCTTATCAGTCTGTGTTCTCATCTATACTGTTAAAATTAATCAACATGTACGACCAACATAGAAGCCTTTCCACATGATAATACAAAAGAGTTATACTCACTTCTAATTTATTTCAAAACTGAAAAAGGACAGTAAATAGTCTTGTTTTTTGGCACTGTAATAATCCCACAGTCATAAGTTCAGCTGTCCATAAATTTTTATAGAAAGCTTCTTATACTGATGGATATTTTCATCTATCACCTTTTTAAAAGCTAGGAATACTCAGAACCATCTCAGAGCCCAAACACATTTTTTCTTTGGACTTTTTTTTATTATTTATTTATTTATTTATTTATTTTACGGTAGATGATTCTTTTCAAAACTGTATATGATTCATAGCTGTTAAGAAGCTAATCCACATTTTGTCTCTACAGAGAATGACCACCCTTGCATCAACTTTTGCAGTTCTAAATTGTAATTCATTCTAAAGATTTAGAATGAATTACAATATCTCAAAATATAATTTTTGTACTACCAGATAAAAACATAATATCATTCTTGCAATGTTCCAGCAGAAAAACTACTAAATTTATCCCACTAAGAGGCAAGTTTCCTTTGTTTATGATAAATTAAATATACTTAGTTTCTGAAATTAGATGCTTCTGCACAGTGAATTTATCTATTGTCCTTAGTGAATATATTGTTGCCAGTCTGAGCATGCCAAGTAGTTAGCATCTCTACTATCTAACTTAGAGGTGAAATGGATTTGAAATTCCACTATAGCATGGCTGTTTGCAGATGTCTTTTCTTTGGTAGATGATTTTCATCACTTGGTATGAGACCACCACACTACTTGAAGCCTTGATGCATCTTGAAATATTCCATGTTTTGTCTCTAAAGCAGGATTCCTGAATTATTAATCTGCAATATTAAATGTACTGCAAGTTTAAAGAAATAAACTAAGTCACGTTTATTTTTTATCAGTAGTTGGATAGAGAAGATAGATACAATCAATTTTGTGGTGAGAATGAGTGGATGTCATTCAGAACTCTTTTGAAATGGAGTGCAGGTAATGATTACATTGTAAATTAACACACAACTTTAAGTCCATCTTAATTTAAGCACCATGGGTATCAGTTAAGTTTCAAGCTTGTTTTTAAATCTTTGTAGCAGCTGAAAAAAAAAAAAAGAAATCAAAACTAGCATAAAACATATTTCCTGAAATATAAAAAAAAGTTTCCACTAATGTCAATCTTTTGTTCATTATATAGAGATGGTTGTCGTCCATTTGCTGAGGTTTATGTTGGAGAAGAACGTGTGCTAACTACTTCCCAGGAATATGAAAGAATGAGGTAATTATCCAATTATAATATTCTATATTTTCTTGCTATTTCATGGATTATATCAAACGTTTTCAGGGAAATCAGATTTAATTGGCAAATCCTGATTGAGGCTGTTGCAGCCTTGTACAGATATTTCTTAATTATAAAATAACATGTATGCCACAATGACTTTTTTATTATGTAAACATTTCATCTTATGTAGCATAGGACATCATCAGTACAACTCACGAACAACAGTAGGAATTGAATTAAAAAAAACAGTAATGTATGTGCTTAAATTGGAATCCCTCTATGTATAGAGTTGCATGTTCATGGATTAAAAACTACTGGGCTGAATTAAAATTACTTAAATTAAAATATAGCAGATAAATTATTAAATACAACTGAGGAAAATAATTTCCCAAAGTTTTGGAATAGTGAAACAATCATTTTGATTAAGATTAGGTCTATGAAGTAGGGTTTAGCTATTTCTTTATATAACCATTCATGCTTATATGTGGATCTATGTAGTAACTTGGCATTTTGACATTGGATCCTGTGGTTAGCATTTTCCATTCCATGTTGTGCAAGCCAGATTTGTGAGGTTTGATAACGTAGATGTGGTCTTAAAGTTCAGAGATACGTTTATTTATAGATCTTTCTGTTGGTCCATAGTAAGACCAGTTACACGAACACAGTACTTGGTATACACAGGTAGCATCATTGATGAGAGTTTGTCTTTTGGAGAAGGTAGCCAGTTGTGAATTTGGTTGATGGGCTTGTAGGTAGCAATGAGTTAATATTTTCGTTATTAGGGATTCTATTTAGGGATTATTCAGAAGAACAAACCTTGTGTGCTCTGAATAAAGATTTTATGATTCCATATTTTTGAGATGAATGGTGAGCTGATGTATTATATGTATAACGACCTGAAAAAGTTGGTTTTCAGTAGATGGAAGTGAAAATGGATCTGTCTTGTTTGTGCTGAATGTGTACATTAAGAAAGGAGATACCTGTGGATGATTCCTTTTCTAATGGGAACTTGATACAAGGATGCAATACAGAAAAACAACATGCAATAAAAATGAGAAAAAAAAAAGCATTATGGAGGCAACATAAGATGAGTGGTAACAATCAATTCATAAGGATTACAGACGAGGAAGGTTACTTGGTTCGAGAGGGTAACAAAAGTTCAGTATGAGCAGCAGTTAGCTAAAGAGACCAAAAAAAAATCCTAGGGAGTTCTTTCAATATGTAGCCAGCTAAAATTAGAATGATTATGGTAGGATGACATCGATAGAAGAAAATGGTATGAGGACAGCTGCTGTGGAGGATATAGTTGAGATATTTAATGAGCAGTTCATAAAGTTCTTTCACTTGAAAAAAACTTTCAATATCTATCTCTAATCCAGAGTATTTTAGTGATAAGTTGTTACTACTTTCAACTACTTATATGGAAATATGACTTCTGCATTGCTTCAACCTTGGTATCACTTCTGGATTTACTTACTTATTACTGATGAGACCTCAAGGTTGAAACTGGTCTGGGTAGTGGCCCTTCCCATAATTTACAGCATTATACATGTCTGTAAGGATATATGTTGCATTATGGGATACTAAGGCAATTGATGTGAACTCATCAGCCTCTATGTACAAGTATCCTCGTCGTGAAGTTACTTCACATGCAACTTGGATAAAGGATGAAACCAAGAATATAATTTCTTGGCATCTTTAATTTAAGGTCTTCCATCCTTGTGAACATGACATTATGAAGAATTTGAAGGCAGTGAAGGAGAAGAGACTGACAGTGAGTGAGCCAGAGGTATTTGGGGAACTGAGCAAACTTGTTGTTAATAAGGCTGTGGTAATGATACATCAGCACTTGGCATATTTGTTTAATATACTGAAAAAGAGAGCCAAAAGGCTTCACCTTGGCGATGCAAAATTCAAATTAAGTGGATATTGAATCCAACATTATTTCAAAGCCGAATAGAGAAACTACAAGAGTTTCAGAGAAACTTTTGTAGATGTGAGGAGCTGAAGGATCTTCCTCAGCCATAGCCAAGTTAGCCGGTCTTGGGCATGGACGGTAGGGTTTTTCCCCCAGTTTATCTTTTGGTTTTTCATCCACAAAGTAGGCAAACCGGCCTTGAGAACTCAACACTATAGACATAGGATACACCGGGGCGTAGGGTTGACCACGGTTTAAGGTTCGATGATTAATAAACCCTTGTCACTGCAAAGTAAAAGAGGCTAAAAGGAAGATGAGATGAGACAAACATACTTAAAAATCCTCAAGTACATTTCTGAATACCCTCTTTATGTGATACTATGATGTTCAAATACTAATAATGTTTTTATCATGAACAAAAAAAAAAAAATTATACATGTGTGCATGCATGCATGCATGCACAATTTACTATGATCCCCAATATAAATACAGAGCATCCAGTATATCTTGCTTGTTTATATATGCAGCATATCATTCATAACTGGTATTAGCTTAAGGAATTAACAATGCATATAACTGATATTAATTAAAGCAAACTTTAATGAAAACTTCAATATTTTTCAATATTGCTTTAATTAATATCCGTTATATGCGTTGTTAATTCCTTAAACTAATTACCAGTTATGTATGACCAACGTATAAGCCTTGCTACAAGAAGCATATCGTTCAATCTGGATGTAACTGCTCACATGTCAGAACATATCTTCAATCAATCAAGGGCCCATCCTATCAATATTCCAAAAACAAACAGAGGATAAAAATAAAATCAACATCAAACTCGGCATGAAACTCTTGTAATTTCTCTATTTGGCTTTGAAATAATGTTGGATTCAATATCCACTTAATTTGTTCAAGTTCCAAAGAAGTATAAGGAAGGGAAGATTGTATAAGTTTATATGGAAGGTGACATAACCCAAGCATTGAATTATAGGCCAGTCTGTTTATCAGACATTGTGGTTAAAGTGTGGGAGAGACTAGTGAGAATTAGGGTCCAGAATTGGGTTGACAGTAATGGTATAATCTTTAATGGATGGCACAGATTTGCTGAAGAGAGGTCATGTTTTAGTAATCTACTTACTTATTACAATAACCTAATAGCAGCACTGGATGTGGCAGATGGATACACAGTAGTATACTTAAACTTTGCAAAGGTATTTGATAGATTACTGCATGATAAGTTGATAGTCAAACTAGAGTGGATAGGGTTGGATATTAGACTAGTGCATTGGATTGGAGATTGGCTGTTTGATAGGTATTAGTAAGTTGTGTATGGGAAGGAACAATATCCCTGAAGAAGAAAGTCACTAGTTGTTTGTCTCAGGAGTCTGTTTTAGGACCATTGCTGCTTAACCTGTATGTAAATGATATTGGGGAAGATTTTAATGGGATATACAGCTGTTTGCAGATGATGCAAACAGCTGTATATCCCATTAAAATCTTCCCCAATATTATCCCATTAAAATCTTTCCCAAAGTTGGGACGAACTGTGAGGAGTAGAGTAGATGTTTGGCCTTACTAGAAGACTTGAATAGACTGAGTGAATGGGCACATGAGTGGAGGTAACAGTTTAATGTTGTGAAATGTAAGGTTTTAAAATTCGGAAAACAAAGATGGGATATAGAATGTAAAATTTACTTTTGATGAGGATATATTATTGTTTGAGGTGGAGGAAATATGAGATCTTGGGGTGATAGTGGATAAGGATTTAAAATTGTGAAGACAGCACAACGAATTCTGGCAAAAGGATGAGATGTTGGAGAGGGTCCGGAGACAATTGACCAAAATAGTTTCTGATCTCTGGAATGTTGAATATGAAGAAAGGTTGAGACAATGCAATTTACAGAGTGCAGTGGATAGGAGAAAGATGGGTGATAGAGATGTACAAGTTGTTAATTTTAGCTCTATAATTTTATATATTTAAGATTACCATATAAAATTTATATTAACGTATAAGAGTAACGTCATGAAATCGTGGAAGAACAAGAAGTCATCCCTGGAATCTGTATAGGGGTGCAAGTAATGGAGTGAGAAGCATGTTTTTTGCATGGATATTTGTGAATGATTGGAATGTGGTGTCCGCAGAGAATTTGAATGTGTTTAAGGCATGGTATGGTAGGCTGTGTGTATGGCAAAAGAGACAACCTAGATGAGTCTGTAACTACATTGGGTCTTAGAATAATAATATGGATAAATTTTTGGCAAACATCAGATAAATGTTTAACTCTGAAAATTTGGATTTGAATAATTGTTACTTACTCTGGAAATTCTACAACAATGTTATTATCAATGATTCTATCCCAGAGTAGTGGCTAAAATCACAGATTATTCTTCTATACAAGAAAAATTCTAAATTGAATAGAAATAACTATGCACCATTATCTTATTTTGCATAACTAGAAGTTGTTGTTTATTAGAGTTATTCAAAACAGTCTCTGAAGCCATCTAGAAACATACATGCTATATGAGCCATAAAGGTTTAGGCAAACTTTTCTACAGCAGGCCACCTTACGTACTGACTCACATTATTGAAAAACATAATGAATATAACAAACCTCTTTACATTGGCAAGGAAGAGGAGTCACATATTAGAAGTAGTGTTAGTGAGATATGTTATACATCCAAAAATGAGCTATTATGTTTGCTTATGAATGCCAGAATAAGCAGAAAGAATTAAGACTATTACACTTTTTTTTATATAATCTTTGTCAAGTAGCTTTATTTTATCCTCCTACATGTTTCACCAATTTTTCTATTGGCATCCTCAGGGAATACAAACTAGTAAGCTAAATGAAGGTTACAGACTAGGTTATAACTGATAATTCTAATTCATACAAAAAATTGGTATTGTGCGTGACAATGTGCGTGTCTCGTTAACGTGATTTATTCGTTATGGCTCATTACGTAATTGTTATGAAAGTTCATTTCTTTGATGTTTAATGATCTGATAAAAGTTTTCCAAATTTCTGGTAAAATTAGACCTTGATTCTTGTTTAGGTTTTCAGTTTTATGGGCGACTGTAGCTGCTTCTTTAAAGGTTCTTGAATGGTAGTTATCTTCTATGTATGGCATAAGGCTCTTATCCCACTCAATGTGATGGTTAGTAGAGGCAAAGTGGCATGAAAGGCCTGAAATGTCTTGTCTGTTATTTCTGACATATCCTATGTGTTCTTTCTCGTTTCAAAGCTTCTAGAGGTCTGATCTACGTAACTAATACCACATGAGCAAGGTATATTATATACTCCAGAGTACTTGTAGAATGGGTGAGGATCTTTTGGTGATCTTAAAAATTTATGCCAATAGAAAAATTGGCGAAACATGTAGGAGGATAAAATAAAGCTACTTGACAAAGATTATATAAAAAAAGTGTAATAGTCTTATGAATAATTGTCGAGAAAAAATTCAACATAATGAAGTAGAAAGAATTGTTGCATTGATGCATACATTTGCCCAAAAATTGTTTGAATAAACAAATAACCTGGTTGTCCTCATATATTTTTGGTTAAGATAGACAGAGAATTGCTGTTGATAGCAAAAGAATTATTCTGATCCAAGACAGAGATGCAAGGGAGAAAGAGAAATAGTAGCAGTAGTTTTGAGGCCATATGATGTGAGGTAAAGGTAGACAGTTTATTTGGATCTTTGGGGAAGAGATTTTTGAGAAGGTTGAGGAAATAAGCGGTCTGGATGGTGGTGGCTTGGTAAAGACCTAAATTTAGGGAACACGTTGCTATGTTTGCGAGGGGAAGGAGTACAATTTATTCTGGCAGTAATGCAGAGTATTGATATGTAGAAATAAGGAGGAGATGGTATAAAGCCTTGATTAAGCCACATATGGGCTACTATACAACTTTGGCCACCTGGCTTTCAGAAGGATGTAGCGAGACATTGGAAAGGTCTAGAGGCAATTGACTAGGGTGGTTTCTGGTCTCTGGAATGTTGAGTATAAAAACAGATTAAAAAAACGAATATTGTAGTCTACTGGATAGGAGATAGTGAGGATATAAATGAGATGTATAAGTTGGTAAGTGGTTATTACCATGCTAAAATAAATTTGGAAGGTGTTTTTTTCTCTCCCATAGAATAGTGGAAATTTGAGGAACAAGAGGGGCCATCCTTGGAAGCTCTGTAAAGAAGGTGTGTGTATTGGGGAAGAAGAATTTTTATTTTTTTTTTTGCATGGAGAGTGGTGGATGATTGGGATGCATTGCATGTAACAAGTGCAGAGATGATGAATGCTTTAAGGCCTGGTATGATGAGCTTGGTATGTGAAATTGGAAACTTCTCACAATGAGACATTTGATTCCATGGCAGTCTGATTGTGATGATGATGATAATTTAGGACTTATGTTTTGCAGCTTTGTAAATATTGCTGATCTTTCAGTTTTATCTTAGTAATTTTATTCTTTCTTAGTTGAATTCCAGTGTAAAAATGATTTTGAAACAAGTTTTGTTATTATTAATAACGCATTAATTTATTAAATTTTGTTTTTCAAATATATATGAAAACATATATCTTTGAAATGTATTCTTCAAAGGAAAGGTGTGGTCATTTCAAATTTAATTAATTTAGACTTTTTTTGTAAGCTACTTATGATGGGATAAAACAGTATAAGATTATAAATAAAGCATTAAGTGAAGAACCAAAAAATGAATGAAGGTAATAGCAAGAATAAGGATATAATCCAGTAAGATATTAAATTATGAAAAATATTATAAAATTATATAAAAAAACAAAGTGATAAAATAATTTTTTTTTTCTTTAGTTTTCAATTTTCAGTGGATCATCAAATTGTATACTGTTCAGTTGTTCCAGATTAAATGATAGTTCATTTAATCTGGAACAACTCTATTAAATGATAGTAGATAGATCTGAATGTATCAAAAAACAAAATGAAACATAAATGATGAGATATGGTTGTTCACTCACTTTTTTGAGTCTTGTCCAATGAAAGGTAGTAAACCTATCATACTAAAATGTGGGCTAAGGGATAATCTTGGATGCCCTTCTTTAAATAATGAAGTGTAATGCATTTCAGGCTAGGTTAGTTATTTAGGCATCTAATAACCAAGCTGGTGATCTCACACTGGATGAAGGTCTGCATCTAAAGACCCAGTGGAACTTTCATACCATAGTGAAATTTAAACCCACAGTCTGTTTGTTAGGAAAAGTACTATCAACTCCAAACAAGGCTTTCAGAGTTAACTTGCTTACTGTATTGTATATGGCAAGGAATCATATTATTTTTGTTTGTATTTTACTTGTATTAGCAAACAAAAGTTTTTGTTTGTAGTATCTGCATTACTGAGCAATTGGTATATAGGAACTTATAAATAAATTAATAAAAATGTTTAAAAAATAATTAAAAATGAATATATTATATATTTATATCCTAACCCATCCACAGTATCTGTACCATAGATTTACTCTTTCATGTGTGGAAGGCACATTAAAAAAATTACATATATATTATGAGAATAAGAGCAGTTGATTTCACATTAAGCCTTTATGTTACTCTAAAAACTTATTTTGGGACAGAAAAAAAGGGGAAGGAAGTAACGTAGATGTCTTTTCTAGTTGGTTTGCCTATTTTTTCTAGGGAAATGGGGACTTTTTTCTAGAAGGAAAAAAGAAAGAAAATCCTTACAACTAATGTGCAAATGCTGTCTAAAAGCCATTAAAAATGTTTGGTGTCATAATTAGGATTCAAATCCAAATCTTGACAAATAAAGGGTATCATCTTTTTTTTAACTGTATCATTACCTGAGCATTTTGGTATGTTTTCATTCTCTAAAAACATATTGAGATTTATTCTCTAATATTTATTTAATATAAAGTGATTATTTTTGTAATAATGTTTGAAATAGCTGCATGAATTCATATTGATTTCGAACAGCCTGGTGTCGATATAAAAGAAAGCTAATGTTGATAATTAATATTCAATAATTTCAGTATTTCTGGGAATTGTTAATACAAAAAATGGGGGGAAATGTTTTGAAAATATGAAAAGTCCTGCTTTCCCAGTACTTACAGATAATTCTTTATTAAATCATATCTAGGCATTTTAACCTGGCAGATGGACAAGTAACCATACCACTCAAGGTTACAGCTGTGGGAGACATTCTAGTAGTGATATGCCATGCACGTTCAACTTTCGGAGGAAAAGTACAAGGAAAAGTAAGTTCTGACTGGCAGTTTATTGCTTTTATTTTATAGCTATAAGGTGTTTTCTTATTTTAAATTACAACGTTTTATGATTGCTAATATTTTACGGGCGCGAGCATATTCGAGGAAACACTATTCTAAGATTGTTTGTTCTTTGATGAAAATTCATTTGAGGTGGCCTGAGTTACCAAGAAGAGAATGATATCTGTAGTATATTTGAAAGGGGAGCTTGTTAAGAAGAGGTCAAATGCGTTTGCAGATTGGAGAAGGTTGTCAGATATAGTAGTAGAAAATTGACAATCTTTGTTAGGTTATTGCAAATGGCAAATACCTCGGCATCCCTGCCTGCTTGATTGGTGAAACACAAGAAGGGAAGCCAAATTGAATTGTGGATTTTGAGGTCCTCAAGAAGGATGACATGCATTATGATATAAATAGTTATCTCCATTCAAGTCTGAAGTGCAGCTTTCAAAAGTATTTGCATTTCACCAGAGGTGACTCTGGGAGAAAATAACACTTCTGTGTTTTCCCACAGTGATTATCATAAATAGAGGTGCGGCTTCTTCTGATCAGAGTGCATCCATATTGACAAATATTGTTGATATAACCAAATATCAGCAATATTTGGCTACTGCATTTTTTCATCAGGGTGTAATATGTCAAAAAATTATGGTGGTGGAATTATATTACAGATTAAGATATTTTATGAAGGAGAAGTGCCTATTGATATATATCTTGACCTAGACAGAAAAATGTTTGTACTATAATACACAATTTATTACAATATTACATTTGATATTACACAAATTAGAAAAACATTTTAGTAAGAAAATAAGGAAAAAGATTGATTTCTTAGCCATATACCTTTCATTTGCTGTTACATATGCGTTTCACCAGCATCCAAGGCATTTATACAGTAGATTCGTTCCAGAAAAATCTGTGTAAATGAAAACTGTGTAAAAAAGAATACAGTGCATATGAAAAATAGAAGAATGGTTCCAGATGTGAAAACTCGATATGAACAATGAGTTATTTTCAAACAAAACATGAAAATCATTGAATAAAATACTATTTAATTTTAATGGAATATTTTTTATTTTAAATACTTATTTAATGTATATACATATGTCTTTCTTAAAGAGAATAGTGTGTCACTAATAAAACAGAAATTTGAAAAGGCCCAAATACACCCATGCATTTGGTTATTAGTTATTAAATTGTAATTCCCATCACTTTCTGTGTGAGATTGGAATTAAATCACTTCCATCACTTGAAACAATTTGACCGTCCTGTTCATACTGCATTGGCGAAATATTTTGTTCAGTAAAAGGAACTAAATTAGCACTAATTTTCAATAATTCTGGACGTTGATTTTTTTTTTTTTTACCACGAACTCTGTAATTAATCGTTGACATCCTGTTTTGACTAGATCATATAATTCCAATGCATTGGTAACGTGTTAAAATCCACGCCCATTGCCTTGCCCGTGGTCTTAGATAAGAACTCTATTTCATGAACAAAACGCAATATGTGTAACCATTTCGAATTGTAAACAAGAAATGATTGCTTAACAAACAGCTTAACTCTTTCCAAGCATCTTTATGTAGGCGGGTTTCCCATAACGGACCAACTTAACTTCGAAGAACCAGCACAGCACAGCACCCTTCTGCTTCCAGGACAAACGGGAAGATCTGCCTCCATTCGGCTAGAAGAACACCAATCTTATATTGAATACTTTAAACCTGAAAAGTCTGGACTTGCAGAACATGCCATCTTCACTAGACACAGAGTTCATTGGAGAAAGACAAGAGTTCTTCACAAAAGTCAGTTTCTCATGGAACGCCTTTATAAAGAAGCATGTGAAACTCTACTTCATTCTCCTAACTTAAACAGATACGACGGCTTACATCTATCCCCTTTAGTACTTTACAAATCAGCTAATCTTTCCTAACTTTTTATTG
The DNA here is from genome assembly GCF_054136105.1 of Typopeltis vanoorti. NCBI lineage: Eukaryota > Metazoa > Arthropoda > Arachnida > Uropygi > Thelyphonidae > Typopeltis > Typopeltis vanoorti. Next base: position 35,318,464 of record NC_143550.1, on the reverse strand, counting down.
TATTAAATTTTTTTTTTTTTTTTTTTTTTTTTTTTTTTTTTTTTTTTTTTAGGAAAGTTATTGACCTTTTTAGTTATCTTACACCAGCTACTTAGGTGGCGCTTTTTGGAATTGTCAGTTAGTGTTTAATTTTTGTGCCTAATTGTACTAAAGATGCCTGTGACACACAGGCGAAAATTATACCATTAAATAATATTTCTACGTGAGTTTTTCCGTTATTTATTATGTATAGTTATGTCTACTCACGGTTTACCTCTTTTAAAACTTACTGGAATCCCTGGTTTTCTCTCTGCTCTGATTCAAAATTTTCTTATCTCACATTATAGCCTTCATTTGCTGCCTTTACTGCTCCCCTAATTCTGAAGCCATGCTTCCCTTTATGACTACTTATTGCTAAAAGATTGTCTTAGTAGGAGACTATAAAATCCATAACGCAAACTGGTTCCTCTTCTCTAAATTTACAAATGAAGCCAGAGGGGAAGTTAAAGCAGTTGCCGACAGTCCCAAGACGACCCTTTCTTAAGCAGCTCTCCTTCTGAATACTTTGTGGATGTCTGCACTTCTCCTTCCAACTCTGATCATTATCTTATCCAAGTCTCCTTTTCTACAGTTTGTTCTCGTCCTAGCCAATCTCAGCCTCATACAACTGGACCTGTGGAAGTTTTATGTCTCTTTTCCATGATTAGATTACTGTTTTTTGCTCAAACACATGCATTGAAGTAATAACTGAAATAAATCTCACTAGAATAAGGCCTGACAGTACCATGGTAATCTTACTCAAGGATAAGGCATCAGTATTTTCCCCAACTATTGTTTAGACCAATGCTTCCCTGTGGGCTGCAGCCCCCTTAGGGGCCATTAGTTTTGTTGATGGGGTCATGAAATAATGAAAACAAATTTAACATTTGTACTGCAAATGTACAATGACAATATAAAATCTATATAAAAATATAAGATAATGTGTATGTAAGATGCTAAAAATTTAATATTTGTATTTGATTTTTGCAGTATTCGCTGTGTATGTTTTGTATTCAATATAAATACAATAAATACTATAATATATGGCTGTATTACAGATTTTTTTTTTCTATGGAGTCTGTGAAATATTTTAATTTTTCTAAAGGTGTGTGTGTGGGGGTCTTTACATCCATAAGTTTGGGAAGCACTGGTTTAGACAACCAAGGCAAATCACTTCTTGTACACTACCATTGCATGACTCCTCTGATCTTTTGCCAGAAGGACATAAGAAAATTCCTGATTAATCTTGATACTAATAAGTCTCCTGTCCAGATGTTATTCCTCCAGTTGTGCTCCAGAATTAACACCATGTCATCTGTATACATATATAAACTATTATATTCATCTGGCATCAACCCAACAGCATGGAAGCAAGCTTTTATCTGACTTGGACCTAAACAAGGATAAACTTTTGCCATCAAACTATCATCTCATTCCTCTCACTTCATTACTCTTGAAAGTGATGATCATCCATAATGAGCTTCTTCACTATCTGGAAATCTATCAGTTTATTAGTGAACACTAATATGGATTCCACTGTTCTTGTTCTACAGCAGACCCTCCCACCTTTGGATGTAGGTCATGGAAAGATTTGGAGAATCCCTATGTGGTTGCTCTCGATATTGCAAAGACATTTAATCATGATTGACATTGAGGCCTTCAGAACAAGCTACCATCTTATGGTCTCCCTACTGCCCTTTGTGATTGTCTGCTATCTTCCTGCATGCCATGTTGGATGGCATCTTCTCATCAGATTTCTCTCTCATTTCTAGAGTACTCCAGGATTCTGTATTCTCACCCATACTCTTCCTCCATTACATCAGTGACCTTTACTCTCTTACTTCAAATTATATTCACAGTTTTACTGATCAGTACTTGCCATTCATCTTCATTTAAGAAACCCTATAGCACTCAAATGATTGAAGCTTCAACTATATGAACTTTCATAAACAATGACTTAAATACTGATCTCCTTACATTCTCAAGTGGAGTGAAGACATCTTAGTGAATTTCATGCTATTAAAACTCAGTCTTGTCTTAGTTCCTGCAAGAAAGATCTTACTTCACTCCCACTCACTTGATATTCCAATATCCTTTCAAGACCAGTTTTCCCTTCCTGGGCTGACTGTCACATCCAGCTTATCCTATCACAAACATATTATATTAATAACCTTCTCAGCCTCTAAAAATCGTGGTGTTCTTTTTCGTTATTACTTCCTTCTTGCTCAACTATAAATCTCGGATCTGACCAGCCTTGAATATTGTTCTCACATTTGGGGTGGTTTGCCAAACACCTCTCTAAGAATTCTCAGTGATATACAAAATAGTGATTCACTTAATGGGTGACCTCTCTCTCTCTCTCTCAGATTCCCCACTTTTCCCATAGGTGCTCTGTTTTTGCATTGTGCTTTTCTACAGGTACTTTCACTTTCATGAGCATCATCACTGCTGAATTGGCCACTACCATTCCTTCATTTTCTTGTAATCCTGAGAACAGCCACTGGTCAAACCCATACGCCATCTAGCTCCAAACATACCAAATGAACTTATCTTTCATTCCATCTACCTCCATTCTTCAAACATTCTTCTTCCATACTGATTTTCCTAATGAGTACAATCCTCAAATTAGTAAAAGTTAGTATTTCTAAAAAAAAAAATGGGTCTCTGCAGTCCTGTTTTTAGAGTATTTAGTGTTTTATATAATTTTTATTAAGATATTACAATATTAAATATAGTTTAAAATGTTGCCTAAACTGCAGAAGAAACATAATGCTAAGAAGAATAGTGAAGTCAAGAATAAGAAGGCATATCCTGCTAAGGAGGATATTGAAAATGATTTAACCTCCAAAATTGTCAAGTTAAAGCAGATTATTAAATGATGCAGGAATTATAGAAAGCCAAATAACATTTAAGATGAACTTAGGAGGAAGGATAAGAAAATTAAGCTGCAAAGTTAGTAAGTAACAAAAATCAGATAATAACGTTGATTGTAAAAAGGACATTATTTGGTATGGTGATGCCATCGTAAAACATGTAAGTGATGAGCTGGTTATAACCTAAAGTTTTCCCACAGTTTTCCTATAGCACTTGCAATTACAAAACAGAAAAGAGATCATAATTGTAGTCCAGTTAAGGTAGAAAGTGATGATTGCTGTGTGAGATGGAGTCTAACAAGATAAAATACATAATGGGATTAAAACTTGAGTTTTTTCTTGGTTTTATTCTTTGATCATATATTAATAAATGATATACACAAATTGTCAACAAGTTTCACCAACTATTCTGTCTAGCTTCTTCAGGACAAGTATGATGGTACACAATAACGTTTGCTAGTAAAAAAAAAAGAATGCAGTAACACTGTCAAATAAATGAAAATTAAAACTGACGTGTAACATCATAAGCATGGAGCGTGGTGTCTCAGTCATTGTTTATTGAGTGCGTTGTATAGTTTTTAGCAAAATGAAATTCTGGTAAGCTGAGTGAATTTATTAGGCTTTTCCAGATGTCTTCAGAATCATTCCGTGATTTCTGTTTAGATTTTCACCCGAATGGAGTACAACCGTCGCTTCTTTGAAGTTTCTACACCAAAAATTTGTAGAAGGCATTAATGTCTTAGGAGATCGTAAAATGTGGCGTATAGTTTTGACAGGTTCGAGAGCAACTCTGACGTTGAAAGACTTCATGAGTTTGGCTATTTTTGTTGAAACTGAGCCTGCATAAGGGATGACGATGTATATTGCGTGATAGGAGGTTGTTGCTGTGGAGGATTTCTATGAAGAATCTTTTTGATTATATTTTTTGGGTAACTGTTGTTTACTAGTGTTTGAGATATGAGACTGAGTTCATCAAGATCTTTTTCTTCTGAGATAATATTGGTTGCTCTATTTTTAAGTATATGTATTATGCTGAGTTTTTGTGCAATATGGTGAGACGATTTGAAGTGCAGTCCAGTGTATGTTGGTTTTCGATAGATTGTGAGCTGGATTTGTCCATTCTCTTGTTTCTTTATTAGTGTATAGAAAAGGCAATTGATTATTCTTTTCAAGCTCTAACGTGAACTTTGTTTTTTGGTGGAAGGAATTTATTTTTGTAAGGAAATCAAATAAGGTAGTTTCTGTGCCTTTCCAAAATATAAAAAACATAATCCTAGTTAGGCTAATAGCCTAACTCATGAAGTCTTTCAACATCAGAGTTGCTCTCAAACCTGTCAAAACTATACGTCACATTTTAAGATCTCCTAAGGACATTAATGCTGTAAAATTCGATGCAGCATCATAAATCTTACAATGTTTAATTGCATCAATTTACAGGAGTCGCATCCGAAATTCAAAGAATTGTAAAAATTGTATATAAGAGATGTAAACAATAATATCAGCCCATATAAAATTAGCCCAGAAAAATTTACATGATTCTGTAGATAAAAGATATATGGGTGTGTATTTCAAAAGAGAATCCCTCAGAGATTGGAAGTACGTTAGAATTACCTACGTAAGTAATACAAAATGCCCATCTGTATAGACCCAGAGGAATTATGCATGCAAAAATAAAGTAAACAAGTATCTAAAAATAGAAGTTTAGGGGCAATTACCTTAGAGTTCGGAAATATATTTGATGTATCACTTGGTATAGGGTAGATTGGAGACCCACTGTAACCAAAGCAATCCGACACTGCCGTCAAGGTCGATAGTAGAAGGGGGTGGTATACATCAGCAGCTGTTCTATGCTGAAAAAGGGATTAAATTACACTTCAGGGAGATAGAAGTCGGAACTTTCTAGAAGGAAAGGAGTTAGCATGTGATAAGTATGGGGATCTCAGACCTTAGTTCAAGGTTTACGCGGAAATATTTGGGGTCTAAGAAACTTCGCGCAAGGTCCAGAGAGGCGAAATAAAAAGATCAAGAATGGACTAAGGTGGATCGACTGGGAAAAATGGATTAGCGTGCATTGGGAGACGTGATGCAGGGAGAAGAGGGGGAGATCGATCCATGTAATCCTGGATGAATTCATGGAGGGTAACTGGAGGCGAAACCTTGTAGAGCGACCAGTGGCCCAGGACCAAGATGACCCTACGTCTGAGTGCCTACTATGCCGAAAGATCGAGCTCCAGCCCCGCAAGAAATTCCAGAGGTGAACATGGTTTCCATGATGCGTCTGAAGCAATAGAGCAAGCCGTAACAATAGAGGGGGATCCAGAATAAGCCCGAAGAGAAGATACGATTAAAGTGCAATTGTGCCTATGAAAGAATTAATGTGAGTTGAAATTTTTTGTTGAAAACGTTCTCTTAATTTATGATGTGAAGGACTGTTTTGGATAGACTGAATTCTTAGGATTGAAAGATGTAAATAGATTGAAAAGTAATTCGTATGAAGTAAATCTGCTTTTAGAATAATTGAAAAGATGTTAATGAAAGTTTAAGTGTACGTTGTATTACATTGAAATGGTTTAAAAGAGCTGATAAGAAAATTATAGAATTTAGAATTGTAATGGTGTGAAAGGTTGATTGCTAAGTGAGTGTTACATTCTTTTTGTGAAAGTTAGAATTGGAGATTTTTATTTGTCAAAGCATGATAATTCCTAGATTGTAAATGGACTGATAGTTATTTGATATACAGAAAAAATTGTTTGATGAGTTACATATTTGATGCTTATAACATCCTGAGAGTTGTTCTATGTGATGTTTTAATCTTGATGCTTAACCTTGAGAGAAAATGATAGTTATTTGATATACAGAATTAATTGTTTGATGATTTACGTCTTTCATGTTTATAACTTGCCTAAGAGTTGTTCTATATGATGTTTTAATCTTGATGCTTAACCTTGAGAGATAATGATAGTAAATGATAGTAACATCATTTAAGTGTATACATTGTATTATTGTATAAGTGCGAATAAACATGTTTGTTTTATTTATAAACAACTGCACTGTTCCCAAATAAAATCCGATCCTGTAAGCGGGAAAGAAATTAAACCTTGGTGCGAATTTTAAGTTAGGAGTTAGCCACGACTGTAATTAACTGTATAGAGGTGCTTTACTGGAAGTATAAATATTTTCTTATGCCAATTAGAGATTTTTAGTGGCGCAGTCTGGAATAATCAAATAAATTTCTAGAAATCTCAAGTATAAGTTTAATATACTGAAAGTAGGGAAAGGGAATTAAAGATTAACTAACTATATAAAAAGGTAACGGATAAGGATAAAGAACAATAAAGTTAACAAATGAGAATATAGAGACGAGTCAAGAGAAATAGATAGATATATAAAGAAATCGATAGACAGATTTAAGATAGAAATATTACAAAGGCGCAATAACATTAGAACATAAGTAAATAATAAATAAAAGATAGAAACCTCCTCAAAAATATTACAATGCCTTCTTCAAATACGCAGGTGTATACAACATCTCATGTTCCTGTGGATTAAATTTACATAGGCCAAACATCAAGAAGCCTGGAAATTCAAAAAAAAGAACATATAGGGGACGTGAACAACAACAGAACAGACACCTCAGGATTAGCCCATCACTTCTCGATCTCTAACCATACCATCAATTGGGATAACAGCTCCATGCCTTATATAGAAGAAGATTTTTGTTGTAGAAACTTCAAAGAAGCGACGGTTGTACTCCGTTCGGGTGAAAATCTAAACAGAAATCAAGGAATGATTCTGAAAGACATCTGGAAAAGCTTAATAAATTCACTCAGCTTAGCAGAATTTCATTTTGCTAAAAACTATACAACGCACTCGATAAACAATGACTGAGACTCCATGCTTACGATGTTACACGTCAGTTTTAATTTTAATTTATTTGACTGTGTTACTCCATTCTTTTTTTTTACTAGCAAACGTTATTGTGTACCATCATACTTGTCCTGAAGAAGCCAGACAGAATAGCTGGTGATACTTGTTGACAATTTGTGTATATCATTTATTAATATATGGTTAACGAATAAAACCAAGAAAAAACTCAAGTTTTAATGTTAAGTGACCTCAAGTGAACTCAAGTTTTAATGTTAATACAAAACAATAATAATATATAATGGGATGTTGTTACAAACTTAGTGGATCAGTTGCTGGTGATGACAAAAATCATTGCCAAATAAATGTTGTTGCTAAATGAAGTAATCAACATGCATGTCTAGTTATTCAAAAATTGATTAAGTAGTAGTGAAATATCATGGGAAGAATGAAACTGAGTTTATTCAGCTGTTGCACTTCTTCGAGCAGTATGTGACAGAATGTACTCAAAATCAAAGAGTGTTAGATCTGATTATAGTGTCAGAGGGAATGTCTGTTAAAGACATGACTGTTCTACCTCTTCACTGCTGCCTGAGTTAGTGACAGGGATCATGCTGTACTGACTTAAGAAGTGGCTAAGTTTATAGTTGCTCAATTCAGAAAAGGTTATATGCTTAACTACAAAGCAGAAAATTATGACCAAACTTTGAGAAGTATCTAGGTTCTGTCCCTTGGTATCAGTTGCTAGATGAGAAGAATGTCAGTAGTGCATGGAAATCATTTAAAAAAAAAATACTTAAATCATGAAATGTTGGAGTGTTCCAATAAATACAACAAGAGTGAAATGGATGTTCAGTCTTATTAAGCAAGAGATTCTTAAGAAACAAATGATGTGGAATGAATACCACATGCATAAGAAAAATTCCAGTTATGAAAATCATAAGGAGCAGGCCAGAAGAAGAGTAACAACTATTATACAGAAAGCCAAGTCTGAATATGAAAACATATTGGCTTTGCAAGCCAAACGCAACCCCCAAAAAAACTCTGTTGTTATTCTGTAAGTAAAAGAAAGAAAGGAAGTATACCTCTTCTGAATGCAGATGGTATAGAGATTACAGATGCTGAATATATCGTTCAAACAAGTGTCCATTTGCTAAAAGCTGTCAATCAGGTGTATCTGATATTGAGCTCACTTTTATCTCTTCAATCCTTCTCATACACTTGAGAAACTCAAGTGTATGAGAAGGAGCTGTTGGAGTTTTAGCACATATGCTAAAAGGTTCAGCTGAACCTGCTGGCTGGCTATTTCTTTGACCAAGCTATATAATTTGGGTTTAGAACAGGAAAAAATGTATGAAAATCCCAATGCACAAGGGTAGTGCAAAGACCATGTGGTCAACTGTCAATCTGTCAGTATCTTGCATTCATGGTGAAGATTTTGGAAAAGGTGGTAAGAACTTGCATACAGAAATGGAGTGAGAGTGAATCAATCTATATTATGCAGCAGGGCTGTGGATTTGAATGTTTCTTTGGTGTGGATGTCTGGAGGTCTTTAGGCAGCATATGATTTTCATTCTGAAGTGATGCCATTATCACCAGCCTTAGTTATTTTGCTTTTTAATTTTTAAATATTTCTCTCTTTTTTTTTTTAAATTTCTTTTTCTAAGAATTTAGTTTTGTATTTTATTTAAATTTTGCAGGTAACAGCCATTAAGATTTTACAGCTTCAATTTCACACTGGCTTTATCAACCATGGAACTCATACTGCACTCTTTAGTAGGTGAGTTAATTTTCTTCACTGTCCTCTTGTATACTAAGTACAGAAATATCATATTTAGCCCCCTCCCCCCCCAAAAAAAAACATGTTTTTAATTCTCAAAGAAAAGGGGGAGAGGAAATAATATCAATATGCAGTTAGTCTTCTGATGTGTCTACAATCTGATAATAGCAGTAGTTATTATATTTACTTAGTCTTTTACTGAAGGTGGAATAAACCAGATATGATCAAAACTGCTTCCTCTTTTCTGACCAGAGTTTAACTTTTCTTTTTGTTAATTACATATGATTTGTGAATGCAGGTAGTTTAAATAACTTCAAAGTTCGTTATGATAGACATGTTGCTTGTTGAGTGGGCCTCACATGATGAGTCTATTAATTCCATGGAGATTACCAAAATAATAATATCAACATTATTTTGTAACTACAGTAATTTTGTAGAAAAATAAATTGAGACAGTTCATTATTGCAAAGAGTCATTACATAGATGTTCGGAGAATGGTGGGAAGTATTTAAAGGTATGGATTGATTTTGATGGACAAAAGGGTTTGTCATCATAATCATCTATTTCCTAATATGTATCCTCAAGGGATGTTCAGGCTACTATGAAAGTACCACATGATTAAGTTAATATTGTTATTAATCTCTTGTCAGCACTCCAATATTGTCATATCTAACATTTCTTTCTTGTATGGCATCTCTCAATAAATCAATCCACCTCAAGACCTTAGTCTTCCTTTAGGTGTTTTTTTCTTCCATCTTCCTTCAAACATAGATGAGTCCTTCCCACACATTCTTGAATACAATGTAAAGTTTATTCCTTCCTTCCTAATGTCTTCATTTCTAATATGATTCTGCCATTGATGGCATCCATTCAGGCCTCTAATTTTTCTTATAGAAAAATTAGAGGCCTGAACGGATGCCATCAAGTACCACTGATGACCAAGTGCTTTATTTCTAACCCATCACTCATATCCATAACTTAAAACTGGTTTGAAAACTGTCTTGTATACTACTAGTTTAGTGTTTTGGCTAATTTCTCTTATTCCATATAAATTTATTCAACTGGCTCTCTAGCTTTGCTCATTCTGTTGTCTATTCCTAAATTTGCAATATTCACTAAAAACTGTGCCTAAATAGCTGAAATATTTTACTTATAAGTTCTCCAGAATGCAGCAAAGGTTTTCAATGTTCAGCCTATTTTTCTAGTTTTGCTCTTTTTGATATTGATTTTCATGCCAAATTTGTTATAGCTGTTATCAATTTAGTTAGAGAATCCTGGAAGCTTATACTGGATGTGTATGGGGCTACAATATCATCTGTATAAAGCAAAGATGCTAAGTTTATCTATGATTCTAATATCAGGTATGATGCCACTCTCCTTCATAATATGATCCATATAGATGATGAATAAGAAGGGAGAAACTGTGCACTCTTATCTTACACCTGATTTTACATCAAACCATTTCATGTATTTGTTTCAATTCTAACTTCTATGTATGGTGTATAAAAGTCTTGCAGTAGCTGCACTGCATAATTCAGAAGGCCTGGACAGAGGGACGAATTCCCGATGATTGGAGTAGAGCTCTCATAGTACCCATAAAGGGAAATAAAACTGAATGTGAGAATTACAGAGGTAGTTTACTACTAAGTGTTCCTGGTAAGATACATGCAAGTATACTTGAGAAATGGTTGAGAAGAATTGTGGAAGAAAAGCTTGGTGTAGAACAAGCTGATTTCAGGTCAAATAGAGGCTGTCAGGATCAGATCTTCACTTTATGACAAATAGTGGAGAAATCATGGGAATATAACAAAGATCTGCATTTAAGTTTTGTCAATCTGGAAAAGGCATATGACAAGGTGCCAAGAGAGAAGCTATTCAATGCACTACAGTTATATGGTGTCAATGGGGCATTATATCAAGCTATACTTAGTCTTTATTTGAGTTGTAAGTCAGCAGTTAGAATTGAAGGAAGTACAGGAAGATGGTTTAATGTTAAATCTGGTGTGAGACAAGGATGTACATTATCCCCTCTGTTATTCATTATCTATATGGATCACATTATGAAGGAAAGTGGTATTAAACATGATATCAAAATTGGAGATGTTAATGTCAGCTCTTTGCTTTATGCAGATGATGTTATACTTCTAAATAAATCCACTACAAGTCTGCAAGATTCTCTGACTAAATTGAATAACTGTTGTAATAGATATGGTATGAAAGGTAGCAATAAAAAGACAATGAAAATAGGCAGAATAGTTGAAAATATCAACTGCGTTGTGAACAGAGAACCTGTGGAACAAGTAAAACATTTCGAGGCACGATTTTTAGTGAAGATGGTAAATTAAATATAGAAATAGACCACAGAATCAACAAAGCTGGTATGGTGAGAAGTCAAATCTTATTCCATATGAATTTATTCCATATCGAATAAATTCGTATGGAATAAGAGAGAAATTAGTCGGAATACTAAATTAGCTGTATACAAGACAGTGTTCAAACCAGTTTTAACTTATGGATCTGAGAGCTGAGTCAGAAGTAAAACACTTGACCAAAGACTAGATACTGCAGATATGAGAGTCCTGAGAAAGATTAGAGGCATAAACAGATGGCATCAATGGCAATATTGTATTAAAAATGAGGATATTAGGAAAGAACTTGATGTTGTCAGCATCCATTAATGTGTTAGCAGAGCTAATCTTAGGTGGTATAGTCACTTAAACAGAAGGGGCGAAGAAAGATTAGCAAAACAAGTGTTCTCTGCTAGGTTGGCAGGAAAACGACCCAGAGGAAGACCAAGATATAGGTGGATTGATACGGTACAAAGTGCCTTAGATTATAGAAATATACGATCTGATAATGTTGGAATCTTGACAAGTAACAGACTGATTTGGAGGAAAATTGTAGATAGGAAGTTAGTAATGATGTAAATTTTTCATGTAGTGCTATCATATCCTGTACACCCCTTGAGGGTACATGGCAGGAATTTGATGATGATGAGGATATATTGCAAATGTTGTGAAGACATCTCATAGAATTGCAGCAATATTGAGTAGAGTATTGATAATGAGAAATAAAAGCATGCTGGTCCCATTATATAAAGCATTGATCAGACCACATCTGGATTTTTGTGCTCAGATCTGGTCACTAGGATTTGATGGGGATGAAGTAACCTTGGAGATAGTGCAGAAACAGATAACAAAAATGTTATCACAACTGTATAATATTGATTAAGGATAGACTGAGGGCATGTGGACTGCATAGTTTGGTGGATAGAAGGCAAAGAGGGGATGTGGTCGAGACATTTAAGGGTTATTATATTATTAACACTGAGGAGATTTTTCGTATTGTAGAGCATGGACAAGGGCCATCCCTGGAAGTTGCAGAAGGAGATGTTGAGTAAAAGAGTAAGAAGTAAGTTGTTTTGAATGGAAAGTGGTAGGACCATGGAGTGCATTGCCTGAGTGGGTGGTGAACATGCAGACTGTCGATGACTTTAAGGAGTGGTATGATAGACTTTGTGTTGACCTCCCATGAGGAATCTTGTGACTCCATGGAGGTCAGGAAAATAATAATTTCTGAGCTTTTTTCAATAGCCTCCAGAGCATTTTGCCACATTCCTGATATTTGTCTTCTATATTCTTACTGAAATCTTCCCTTGAGTTTTGTTTAGCTACATTCGTACATAGCCGAGGTCTCTTACATTTTTTCTTTATATTGTTTTCATGTGTCTGCTGACTTATTTACTAGGAACTTTGAGTATACTTTTTTCTTTTACAGGACTGCTTTAACTTCTTGTGTCTGCCATCGTGTTCTTATTTTTATATCTTTGTAGACAGCTTCACCGCATGTCACCCTAGCTGAATTGATGTTTTTTTTTTTTTTTTGGTTTTCCACTGAGACTCTGAGGTTTGGTTTTTGTTTTCAAACCATTGCATTTTTTCTTCAATAATGGTTGTATAGCTGAATCTACAGTTTATCTGTACAAGCCACTCAACTCTTCTTAAAACTTTCTCACATGCTGTTCTTTTCAGTGTGACATTCATTTTTATCCTACTTTAAACTTTCTTAGTATTTGAAATTGGAAGTGATCATCACTTCCAATTTCAAATACTCTGTACACTCCTAAATCCCGAACTAGAATGAGAATATCACTATCAACATGACATAGTCAATGTGGCTTATTCTCGCATCTTTCTTCAACGTGTACAAGGGTGGTCTGAAAAGTTCTTGGCCTAACAATTAAAAAACGAATTTATAATTTCAAAATTATTTTTATTTTTCAACATCATCTTCCTTAAGACTAATACATTTATTCCAGCGATGCTCCATCGCCATTATCCTGTCCCCCCTGTAGTGGTTCTCAGTTAAATCTTCAAAATACCCTTCTACAGCTGTAATCACCTCTTGATTCGAAGGAAGATGCTGACCTGTGAGGAAGAGTTTTAGTTTGGGGAAGAGATAGAAGTCAGAGGGAGCCAAATCTGGGGAATAGGGTGAATGTTCCAACAATTCATAGTGCAGATCCTTTAATTTTCCCATTGCCAAAACAATTTTGTGGGCAGATGCATTGTCCTGATGAAAGATCATTTTTTTCTTCTGCAAACTGGGTCTTTTCTCATGAAATTTTTCGTCTAGTCTGGTTAAAAGATCAGAATAATATTCCTTGGTTATTGTTTTACCCTTTTCAATATAATTAAGAAACAAAATTGCCTTTAACATCCCAAAACACAGATGTCAAGACCTTTCCTGGTGATGGAACCCACTTTGTCTTCTTTGGTGCTGAACAACTGGTTTCTGTCCTCTGTTTTGACTGCTGTTTGGATTCTGGTGTGTGATGGCGAATCTAAGTCTCATCCATAGTAATAAATCTATGCACAAAATCAGTTTTATTCTTGTTAAAACACTTCAAGCACTGTTCAGAGATTTTCACGCGAGTGCATTTTTGACGTGCTGTGAGCAAGCGTGGCACCCATCTTGTGCAAAGCTTTTTCATATGCAATTTTTCATGCAAAATATATCCTACACATTCTGATGAAATGCCTATAGTCTAAGCAATTTCACGCACTTTTACTCGCCAATCATCCAATACTATATTGTGCACTTGATCAATGATTTTTGGTGGTGTTACACTTTTTGGTCGTCCTTCATATGGATCATCTTCGAAGCTGGTATGGCCACGTTCAAACTCGGCAGCCTATTTCTTAATTGTTGAAAACGAAGGAGAAGAGTGCCCATAAACTTTATGAACTTCGAATGAATTTCTTTTGGTGTTAAACCTTCTTTTACAAAGAATTTTATAACTGCACGATACTCAATTTTATCCATTTCATTTTTGCTTCAGACAGCTGTATAAAACAAACTACTAGTTAGAATGACTTGCAATTTCACATGGATGCTTATGACAGATGTACCAACTTATCAAAAAAACATCTCTTGCTGATAGTGTTGCCATCAATGGTCCAGGCCGAGAACTTTTCAGACCACCCTTGTACTTGCATACATCTTTATGTTGAAATGTGGGGTTATTAATGATTCTGCATTTTGAGCAGAAATCCAGCAAATAATTACCATTATTATTAACTATTTCCTTTTCTCCAGATTTTACCAAAAAGTTTTTACTTAGTTGGTGGGATTCATTACCTACTCTGTTGTTCATATCTCCAACAAGAACCACTTTTTCCATTTTCTTTATATCAGCTGCCTGCTCAAATGACTCGAAAAATTCCTGCACTTCTTCTTTAGGAGAACCTTCTGTGGGACCATAGGTACAAATAAGTGTCATTGTCCATTTTCCCATTTTGAAATTTGTTCACGTAACTGTTTTGAAAATGTTTCTCAATCAAGGAGTTTATCTTCATGTTTGGTGTTGAATGTTATTGCTACTCCTTTTTTCTTGGTCATTATTACCTGAATATAATATCTTATACTTATTATTAAGAACTTGCCTGTTTTTGTTTTCTTTGTCTCAGTAATGCCAGTTATGCCCATGTGGCATTTTTCCAGTTCTTCTGCAAGTTTGATTTACTTTTCATTAATACTCCTTGTACTTCCTGTCTTCAGTCTTCTGACATTGGATTTGTTTTTGTTGTTCTTCTAGATGTTAAGTTGGGGTTTGTTCCACTACCTGACTTTTTACTGTTCACCCTGGTTGTCTGATGAAAACTGGGGAAGGGGGGGGGTGCTTGTTTATCTGAGCAGTGCCCCAGCTGTTACAAAATCTCACCATGTGTATTTCTGGTTTAAGCCAATAGAGAATACAATTTGATCAGTTTAGTCCAAATTGCCAACCCATCCTCATTCATTCAGTACCTACTAATGGAGTGCACCACGTGAAGGTGAGGATTGTACATTAGATCAGAAATCCCAGTGGGTTCTCCAAATTTCTTAAAGGTGATGTGAAAGTCTCCTCCCAGCTAACTGGCTTGGACTCTTAAGCCACCCCAAAAGAATTTGTATACTGTTATAACAAATCCACATGGAATTAACACTCATTGTTGGGAGGCTTCACTCTGTGAACAGCATATCTGTCATATTGAACTTTAAACTCATATACATTCTTAGCATTCCACTCATCCATCACTCATTTCCAGGGAAGGCCTTTCGATCTCCTTGGAAATGAGTGATGGAATTTTCCTGTAAAATTCTTTAACTTAAATATCTCTATCATATCATCTTCTGCCTATCCAATAAACTCTGCAATTCCCTTGCTCTTTTCCCCTAACCATCATTTCAGAGTCCTGGTACCATCTTAGAACTAATTTCTTGACATTCAGAGTTTTCACATCACACTGGAAACCAGGTACATAAATGTGAGCACAATAGCCCATATGTGGTCTCAGCAGTGCTTTGTACACTGGCAAAATCACCTAATTATCTTTGCTTGTCACTGTGTGCCTTGTTATAGCAGCAGTGTGCTGTATAGGTTTTGCAACACTTGATACATGCATGCTGAACGTCATCCTCAGATCTTGGATCTGTCAATTTCCTGAAGTTGTGATGCATTTCATCATCCTCAACAACTGAACCACCAGTAACAGCTGACAGATCTACTGTATATTTCATCCTGTTAGTCTCCAATTCATATACAAGATAGACTCAACTTTACTGCTATGTGGATCATTATTACTATTATTGCTTACAATTTTTTACTCTAACTGAAACTCAAATTATTACTACTGATATCATGATACCGTTAGTAGTATTCCTCCTCCTCCTCTTCTTTTATCTCTTCTGTCCTGCCTAAAAATGATGTACTCTTTAAATTCTAGTTGCTGCATCTGAATCTGAGAGCCAGTTTTTGCTGATGCTAACAATCTTAGGCTATAATATATTCTCCAGTGCAACAAAGTTTGTGCTGGAGAATACATTTGTGTTGAAGACATCTTTTGTTCCTAATACTTTTGGCATTAGTGCACAGACATTAAAAGTTACTTCCTGGTTCTTTCATATACTTACATCTGAAGTCTGATTTCATCATTTTGGCAACTTGTTCCTATTCCCTCACATATGCATACACACTCCAAAATTCCATACCAAAAGCTATACTGGTCCATTCTTTCATTACATTCATATGCAAACTGATATTAACATCATTGTTTGGTTTGCATTCCTTCACTGAATTATGTATACACATTCTCACAATTATTCCCATGATGATCTAGTTTCCCTGACTTTCTGAATTAGGTCTCACCCCGGTGAATAATTTCTCCAGGCTCCTGATGCCAAATACATTCATGTGCAAACCATTCCTTTTATACAAGTCACTCCACCCATCCAAAATCTTACACCCATTTCTTGAAATAGCTATAAGTTTTTAGAATTTTAAACTGTTATTTAGTAACTAATTTTAATTTATTTGATGGTTTTAACTAAGCTGTATTTCTATTTCAGTATATAATTGAAATAATGCTGTGACAAAAAAAAAGTATGCTTCAGATGTAATTTAATGTTATATTTCATATAATGGTTGACATACACACACACATACTGCAGTTTACCATATGTTATATGATAAACTGTGGACTTGACTACAGAGCCATCAGAAGAAGAAGACATTGAAGAATTTTATGACAAGTTACAAGAAGTGATAGATGCAGCACCAAAGCGAGATTTATTGGTACTTATTGGAGATTGGAATGCAAAAGTGGGAGAGACTGAGGAACAAGGAATAACAGGTCGTTTTGGTTTAGGTATTCGAAACACTGCAGGGAAGAGACTAGTTGAGTTTTGTGCAGAGAATTCTTTCTTTGTTGTTAACACCTGCTTTAAACAGCACAAAAGAAGATTGTACACATGGGTACAATCTCCTGATGGACAACACAGAAATCAAAATTGACTATATACTTGGACAAAGAAGATGAAGTGCAATTCAGTCTATCAAGACTTTTCTAGGTGCCGACTGTGGAACGGACCATGAGTTATTAGTGGCTACGATACAAGTGAAACTAAGGAAACTGAAAACATCACAAATGTCTATCAGATATGATCTTGGAAACATAGTAGCTGAATACAATATTAGCATACAGAACAGATTCAACACATGTAATTTGTGTGAAAGAGAACCAGATGAACAATGGGAAGAGATTAAAGATATAATTAAAACAGAAGCAAAGAAGAATATCCCAACAGCTTGTAAGAAGAAGAAGTCCAAATGGCTGTCAGAAGATGCCATCAAAACTGCTCAGGAAAGGAGGAAAATGAAGGCCACAGGAAATTTGCAGGAAGTATGGCATTTGAATGCAGAGTTTCAACGACAAGCCAGAAGAGACAAGGAAAAATACTTTAACAAGGAATGCCAACAAATAGAAGACCAAAACAAGAAAGGAAAAGCAAGAGATCTTTTCAAAAAGATCAGAGAACTAACAGGAAAGTTTAGTGCCAAGGTGACAATATTGAAAAGTAAACACAAAGGATATCTTACAGAAGCTGCAGACATCAAAAAAAGATGGAAAGAGTATACAGAAGACCTTAACAGAAAGGACTCCAAAATTACTGAAAAATTTGAAGAGCAGAATTATACACAGGAACCAGTACCAGTGGAGAGTGAAGTGAGTTGGGCACTGCAACAGATATCCAGTAAGAAAGCACCAGGAGGAGATGGAATACCCATCGAGCTGCTCAAAGTCCTGGAAGAAGAGGCAGTTAAAATTTTAACAGCTCTATGTCAGCAAATTTGGATCACAACTGCGTGGCCTAGAGAATGGAAAAAATCAGTTTATATACCTTTATTGAAGAAAGGCGATGCAAGAGGGTATGAAAATTACAGAACTATAGCATTGATTTCTCATGCAAGTAAAGTCTTACTTAAGATCATTCAAAAAAAGACTAGAACCATTCATGAAGAGAGAAATGCCAGATGAACAGGCAGGATTTCGGAAAGGCAGGGGAACAAGAGATCAAATTGCCAATGTGAGATGGATAATAGAAAGAGTGCAGGAATATCACAAGAATGTCTACATTTGTTTCCTTGACTATAGCAAGGCTTTTGACTCTGTAGATCATGTGAAACTGTGGAATGTGTTAAGAACAATGGGAGTCCCAGAGCATTTCATTATCCTTATGAGGAATCTTTATTATGAACAAGAAGCTACTGTCTGAACAGATCTTGAAGAAACTGAGTATTTCACAATAGGTAAAGGGGTGCGACAAGGATATATTTTATCTCCATACCTGTTTAACTTGTACAGCGAATGCATTTTAAGAATGGCAGATCTGGAGGAGTCATCAGTTGGAATTAAAATTGGTGGAAAAAATATTAATAATTTGAAGTATGCAGATGATACCACCTTGCCAGCAGAATGCAAGGAAGATTTGAAGGAACTTATTATGAAAATTAAAGAAGAAAGTGCTAAATATGGTCTTAAACTTAACATCAAAAAGACAAAGGTTATGGAAACATGTGAACTTAATGATTTTGAAGTAGATGGGGAGAAAATAGAAGCAGTTAACAATTTTGTGTTCCTAGGAGCTCGAATTGATAAAGATGGTTATTGTACCGAAGAAGTTAGAAGAAGATTATTACTCGGAAAAAAAGCAGTGACAAATTTAAGCAAGATCATTAAAGATAAAGATATTAGCCTTGCAACAAAAATCAAAATTGTGAAAGCAATGGCATTCCCTGTGGTGCTGTATGGATGTGAAAGTTGGACCCTGAGAAAAATGGAAAGAAGAAAGATAGATGCATTTGAATTATGGGTTTGGAGATGCTTACTAAGAATACCATGGACTGCAAAGCAAATCAGTAAATCAGTGATAGACAGAATAAAGCCAGATTGCTCCCTTGAAGCTATGATCATCAAGCAAAAATTGTCATACTTTGGACATATTATGCGAGCAAATGACAGTTTGGAGAAGATGATGATACTTGCTAAAGTTGATGGAAGCAGGAGAAGAGAAAGACCAAGAATTAGATGGATGGATGGAGTTAAAGAAGCAACTGGAATGCTCTTGAAGGTTCTGAAAGACATGGTCAGGGACAGATCTGAATGGAGAGTGTATATTCCTGGAGTCGCCAGGAGTCGGAAACGACTCGATGGATCTTAACACACACAAACTTTACTCTACAAACATTATTGAATAAAATTTGAAGCAGTTTTAAATTAAGAACCAAACCTTGGAGTCATAATGGAAACTGAAGAACACACTGATATATTCAGCTAGGGAGGTATGTGGTGAAGTTGTCTGTAAGGATAGAAAAATTAGAATACAATGGTGGACACAAGAAGGAAGAAGTTCTGGAAAAGCATACCAAAAGTTCCTAGCAAATAATAATAATAATAATAATAATAATAATAATAATAATTACTTTCTAAGGCTGTAAAATGAAATAAGCAGTGACGAAAACCATACTACTATAGAACATTTTCAATAGGAGTACATATCAATCTTGAGGTGGAAAAAGCCATCAAAAACTTGGAATATGAAACACGGAGAAGATGATATTTGACCAGAAATGCTTAAGTGTGAGGTATAAAATTTTTGCAGTGGCTGCACTGTATAATTCAAAGGGCCCAGTCTGAAGGTCGAATTCCAGATGATTGGATTAGAGCTCTAATAGTTCCCATCTATGGCAAAGGGAATAAAGCTGAATGTGAGAATTACAGAGGAATTTCTCTACTAAGTGTTCCAGGTAAAATTAACGAGAAATATTATGGAAGAGAAACTTTGTGAAGAACAAGCTTGGTTCAGGCTAAATAGAGGTTGCAAAAATCATATTTTCACTTGACAACAAATAGTTGAGAAATCAAGGGAATATGACAAGGATCTGTATTTAAGTTTTGTAGATCTGGAAAAGGCACTACACTTATTATGGAATAAATGGAACATTATACAGAGTAATCCATAATCTATATTTAAATTGTAAGTCAGTAGTTAGAATTGAAGGAAATACAGGAAGATGATTTGATGTAAAATCAAGAGTGAGACAAGGATACTCATTACCTCCACTCTTATTTATCATCTATATCAGTGCTTCCTAAACTTCTGGATGTCAGGGCCCCCTTTACAAAAATTGAAATATTTCACGGCCCCCCTCGAAAAAAAATCTTAATAGAGAGATATATTATTATAATATTTATTGTATTTATATTCAATACAAAACATACACAGCGAATATTGCAAAAATCAAATGCATGTATTATTTTTTGCCTCTTATCGTTTGGTTCTGAAGACGATGCGGGCTGTTCTGGTAAAATATGAAATACTGTCTTTTTTTTTTTTTTTTGAGTCTATTTCTGCTTCTTCTGATTGTTCGCGGGAATTTTTTTTTTATTTTTTATCAGCCACTTCTCCATCTCAGGGTTAAATTTTTTAACGTAGAATAGGTCAAATAATATCACCACTTACTGATACTGGCATACCACAGACTGATAACAGGAAATTAGTGAATATTACCTGAATAAGGGAATTCCCGGACCAGGAACATTTTTCTCTTTTGTGACTTTTCTCCCTTTACGGTAATTAAGCCTAACGCAAAACAGACAGCAAAGGCAGGTTATTAAAACGTGCATATGATTGGTGCAGTATTAACAAAAGATCGCGCAACCGAAAGATAAAAGCATAGCTGACAATTGAGTTGAAATGCTAACTCTCTTCAACCGAATTCCATATGTGAAACTGCCATAACATTCATTATATATATTACTTAGTTTTAACACTTTTACGAATTTTAACACGTTCGGTTGAATTTTATTGTTGCCTTGGGAAATCGAACTCACACACATCTAATTAATAACAATAGTTTTTAGTTAGATACTGTGTTTGCCCATGCAACATATGGTTTTGTTTCAGTCTATACAGCATAGTTTCTGTATGAGAGGAAATGTGATTCATTAATTAGTGTTTTTATCCCAGTTGTCTGTAATTGCACTATTTGTCGAGAAATACATTACACAGACTCCTCATACCTTATTCACTGGCATAATAAAAGTACTTGTTTTTATTGCCTCTGCAGTATAGTGGTTGTTAGGGAGGGGTGTTGTTTACCACTGGAAGCGAGTTACTGTCTCCCCACATGAACTTGTTTAAGCTTTTTTTCATGTGTGAAGTATATGCGAAACTTTTATTGGTAACAGAAAACTAGCTCGGATGACAGTGATAATATAAAACGAGTTTTGATATGTATATAAAGTCAATTTCAACAGTCCCTGATTACGAACGCATGATGAAAGGGACAGGAAGATTTGGAGCTTCCCTGGAGAGCATTCGAAGTAAATACAATTAACCACTGCTTTGAAATGAAACACATGAATAAGCAATATTTACTAATATTCATTAAGCGCCGAAATACGCAGGAAGCAAAGTTTGTGAACCAACACCAATGTGCGAATTTTTCCATTAAAATATAAAAAATAACAAAAAAGAAATAATAAAAGTTAAATACGTTTCTTTTAAAATAAAAAAAAATCTACTTAGTCTTAAAACATTTTAAATTTGTTTTCATTATTTCACGGTCCCCCTGAACAAAACCTACGGCCCCCAAGGGGGCCGCGGCCCACAGTTTTGGAAGCGCTGATCTATATAAATCACATTATGAAAGAAAGTGGCATTATGTCTGATATTAGAAGTGGAGATGTCAAACTTAGATCATTGCTTTATGCAGATGATGTTGTACTTCTAAACACATCTAGTGCAAGTCTCCAGGATTCTCGAACTAAATTGATTAACAGCTGTAACAAATTTGGCATGAAAATCAGCAGTAGAAAGACCAAAACTACGAAAATAGGCAGAAACATTGAATTCATCAACTGCATTCTGAATGGGAAAACAAGTGAAATATTTCAAGTATTTAGGTGCAGTTTTTAGTGAAAATCGTCATCATTCTTTGCAAGGATTTAGTTCCAGATTGGCCGATTTCTGCCTAAGAAGTCATCGTTGAATCTCTTTAGAGGGTGTCCTGGTTTTCTTTTTCCTAATGGTTTGTAAGTTGAGGCTTGTTTTCATTCTTGCAACGTGTTCCATCTATTTATATTTATATTTTTTAATTTTTTTTTATTACTGATTCCTGGTTCAATTCTTTCATAATTTCTTCATTTCTTTTGTGATTGAATATTGTACTTTTTCTCATAAGCTTCATTTCAGCTGTTATTAATCCTTGCTTGTCTTTTTGTTTTATTGTCCAGATTTCACTTCCATACAATAGGACTGGTAGGGCTAATGTATTGTATACTTATAGTCCGCTTCGTTTTTGAAGCAGGTTAGGTTTAAATCTAGAACGTGTTATTTTGAAATATTTTGCAATTTTTAGGTTTATATCTTTTTCATTTTCATATGTAATCATACATCCTAGGTAGTTAAATGAATTCACCTGTTCTAAAATATTGTTATATATATTACTGTTTTAGTTCTTATTGTATCTTGTTCTTTAAAGGTCATTGTTTTTGATTTTTCTGTTAATATTATCATTCCGTATTTGGCTGTTTCATTTAAATTTAATATATCTTTCTGTGAGTTATCTTCAGAATTTATAATTATTATTTGTTCTTCAGCAAAAAGAGTGTTTAAGTTTCATAGTAGGAGAAAGTTTAATATCTTGATGGAAATTTTTATTCCATTTTATTATTATTTCATCGTCATCATCATCAAATTCCTGATATATACCCTCAAGGGGTGTACAGGATATGATAGTACTACATGAAAAATTTCCATCATTACTAACTTCCTATCTACAATTTTCCTTCAAATCAGTCTGTTACCTATCAAGACTCTAACATTATCAGATCTTATATTTCTATCTTCTAAGGCACTTTTTACTATATCAATCCACCTATATCTTGATCTTCCTCTGGGTCTTTTTCCTGCTAAACTGGCAGAGAACACTTGTTTTGCTAATCTTTCCCCTCCCATTCTGTTTAAGTGACCATACCACCTGAGATTAACTCTGCTAACACATTCTTGGATGCTGAAGGTGGCAAGTTCTTTCCTAATATCCTCATTTTTAATATGATATTGCCATTGATGCTATCTGTTCATGCCCCTAATCTTTCTCAGGACTCTCTTATCTGTGGTCTCTACTCTTTGGTGAAGTGTTTTACTTCTAACCCATCTCTCAGATCCATAAGTTACAACTGGCTTGAATACCATCTTGTATACAGCTAATTTAGTGTTTTGGCTAATTTCTCTCTTATTCCATATAAATTTATTCAGTTGACTGCCTTCCATACCAGCTTTGTTGATTCTGTTGTCTATTTACATACTTAATTTACCATCTTCGCTAAAAATCGTGCCTCAGTAGCTGAAATATTTTACTTGTTCTATAGGTTCTCATTCAGAATGAAGTTGATATTTTCAATGTTTCTGCGTATTTTCATCGTCTTTGTCTTTTTAATGGTGACTGTCATACCATATCTACTACAACAGTTATTCAATTTAGTCAGGGAATCTTGCAGACTTGTAGTGAATTCCTCATAAAGCAAAGAGCTGACATTAACATCTCTAATTTTGATATCATGCTTAATACCACTTTCCTTCATAATGAGATCCATATAGATAATGAATAACAGAGGGGATAATGTACATCCTTGTCTCACACCAGATTTAACATTAAACCATCTTCCTGTACTTCCTTCAATTCTAATTGCTGACTTACAACTCAAATAAAGACTAAGTATTGCTTGATATAATGCTCAATTGACACCTTATAAATGTAGAGCTTTGAATAGCTTCTCTCTTGGCACCTTGTCATATGCCTTTTCCAGATCTGCAAAACTTAAATACAGATCTTTGTTATATTCTCATGATTTCTTAACTATCTGTCATAAAGTGAAAATCTGATCCTGACAACCTCTATTTGGCCTGAATCCAGCTTGTTCTTCACCAAGCTTCTCTTCCACAATCCTCAGCAGTTTCTCAAGTATAATTTTATATATCTTACCAGGAACACTCAGTATAAAAATACCTTTGTAATTCTCACATTCAGTTTTATTTCCCTTTTTTATATATGGGTACTATAAGAGCTCTACTCCAGTCATCTGGAATTTGTCCCACTGTTCAGGCCTTCTGAATTATGCAGTGCAGCCACTGTAAGACTTTTATACTTCCATACTTGAGTGTCTGGTGAAATATCATCTACTCCTGCTGCCTTTCCACATTTCAGGCTTTTGATGGCTTTTTCTATTTCAAGTGTAGATATGTATTCCTGACTACATGCTTAGTCAGTGTTTTTTACCACTTTGCTGTCATCACTGCTTGTTTCATTTAGCAATTTTTTGAAGTAATTACTCCATACTTCAAAGATATCTTTTTCTCCTGTTTTCATGTCACATTTATCATCTCTAATTCCTTTTACAGTACTCTTTCCTCCATTTCTGAGCTTCTTCAACAATCTCCACTATATCTTGCTTTCTTCTGGATATTATTATTATTACCACGGGCTACTCCAGGAGTCCTTAGACTCATCGAGGGAGGCCCTAAACATCATGTTCACACAGCTGTTCAACATTCTCACAGTATCTATCATACCTTGCCTTGAACTCGCTCACTGTCATAGCACCCACAACAGACTCTGGCAGCTTATTCCACTCATTTACCACTCTAAAAGTAAAGAACCCAGCTCTAACACCCCTGCTAACCACGCTCTTGCCCAGCTTCCATGGGTGTCCCCTAGTTCTCCCACCACCAGTCCTGATCTCAAAAATATCATCTGAATTAATCCTATAGAATCCTTTTAGCAATTTGAATGTCTCAATCATATCTCCCCTTTTTCGCCTATCAACTAGTTTCTGCAACCCACAAATCTTCAACCTGTTCTCATATGGTGCATTCCATAGACCTGCTATCATCTTAGTCACTCGCCTCTGGATCCTCTCAACCTCTTCCCCATCAAGAAGGAACCGAGGTGACCAAATCTGGGCACAGTAGTCGAGATGAGGTCTTATCAGGGCTCGGTACAGAGGTACAATAACTTGTTTTTCTCTGCTCGTCAAGGTATTTTTCAACAACCAAGTGAGTTGATGAGCTGATTTAGCTACTTTTGCAATGTGCCCCCTAAACTTCATCTCCCTATCCACCAACACTCCCAAGTCCCTGGCCTCATCAATCTCTTGGAGTACAGTTACCAATGTCCTCCCTGACTTTTGTTTAGCTAGTTTTACACAGTGTTTAGCTCTCTTACATTTGTCTCTGTATTCTACTTTTATTTGCTTTGAAACTTTCTTACTTGTTATTCTTTTCAATATGAAATTCAATTTTATCCTTCTCAAGACTAAATAGTGATATTTTCCAATTTCAAATCCTCTGTACACTGTGGTGTCCTGCACCAGGGAGAAAACATCACTTTCAACAATAACATAGTCAATGAGACTTTTCTTATTCCTTTCCTCTTCTCTCCAGAATTTTGCACATTTTTATGTTGGAACAATGTTTTAGCAATAACCAGTCCATGTCCTGAGCAGAAATCCAACAAGTATTTTGCCATTATTATTAGCTTTGCTCTTTTCTCCAAACTTCCCCAAAATATTTTTGTATATCTGACAATCATTTCCTACTCTACTATTTAGATCCCCAACAGGGACCAGCTTTTCCTTTGTGTCAGTTGCTTTCTCTAAAGCCTCAAAAAATTCCTCCACTTCTACCTTAGTAGAACCTTCTGTGGGACTATAGGCACAAATAAGTCCCGTTGTCCAGTTCCTCATTCTGATATTTGCCCACATCACTCTACTTGACACTACCTGCCATTCAAGATTAGCCTAATATTTAGTGTTGAATACTATGGCTACTCCTTCTTTTCCTTGATTGTCATTGTCTGAATATAACATCTTGTATTTATTGCTCAGAAAGATCTCACCAGTTTTTGCCTTTTTTGTTTCAGTCACCCCTATTATGTCGATCTGGTACTTATCCAATTCCTCAGCTAGCTTAATTTCTTTGCCATTCAGGCTTCTTATGTTGATAGTATCGATCTTGAACTCTTGTGATATTGAGTTGGGGTGGGTTTTAGGATTTGTTCCAGTAGCTGACTTTGCTCTGTTTGCCCTGGATTCCTGGCAAAAACAACGGGGGCGTTGTTTAACCTGGCAATGCTCCAGCCAGCATGAAATTCTGTCATGTTATATCATCATTTTTTATTTTGGTTTAAGCCAATGAGAATACAATTTGGTCCGCTAAACCCCAAATTGTCAGCTCATTCTCATTCGTTCGTTCAGTATCCAAGTAGATACCTAACAGAGTGTACCATGAGAAGGTGAGGATTGGATATTAGATCAGAAGCCTTGATCAGTTCTCTGCATTTTTTTTAAAGGCTATGTGGAAGTCTTTCAGTTATATAGCTTTGACCCTTAAGCACCCCTTATTATTTCATTTAGATAAATATTAAAAAGAGTTGGGACATCCCTGTTGGACTTCTTGGTTTATCTCCTCTTGTATATGATATTTCATAATTTAATCTTATTTGTATTTGATTATTTTCATATATACTTACGATAGCTTTTAGAATATTATTTATTTGTCTTTCTTTTTAATATGTTAAATAAAATACTTTTTTTAACCTTATCAAATGCTTTTTCAAACGCAATAAATGTAATGTGTTTCTAAATTGTATTCTCTTCTTTTCTCTATTATTAATTTTATGAAAAAGAGATGGGTCTATACTTGATTGTCCTTTTCTAAATTCATTTTGTACTTTTAAAAATAAAGCTTTCAGAATTGTTTGTTATTTAATTTAGAATACTTATACCACTAAAATTTTTAGAGAGGAATGACTGTTGCTTTTTTTCCATTCTATTGGTGGGTTATTTGTTCAATAGATTTTATTTAAAAACAATAAGTCTTTCTTTGAACCTTATTACTGCATATTTATATTCTTCTGGACCTAACTTATCTTCTCCTGGTGATTTTCCATTTCTCGTTTCTTTCAGACTTATTTCTGATTCTTCTTTAGTTATTTCCTTTTCATATTCATTTAAATGTTTGCCAGTTATTTTTTTTTAAATATTTATCTGTCTGCAATTCTGTATAGATTCTGTTTTATAGTAAGCCATTCTATTTCTTAATTTTGTTTATTTTATCTAAATACTCATTAATTCTTTGTTCATATAGATTGTATATTTGTGTCATTTAATAATTTAGTTTTATAAACAAATGTTTTAAATTTTCTTTCTGCTCTTGTTATTTGTAGGTGGTAATCATAATTTTATTTTAATGAGGAAGTGATCACTAATTTCATATCCTCTTTGAACTCTAACATCTAAAGAGAACTTTGATGTCCTTTCATTTAAAATAAAGTAATCTAATATTGATTTCCATCCTCTTCCTGCCCAAGTATATTTATGTATGTCTTTATGTTTATGGAAACAACTCATTATTTTAAGATTATTATAAACTACAAAGTCGATCAATTTTTTACCATTCCTGTCTAGAGTATGTTCTCCATATATTCCTATATTATTATTCATTTTCATGTTTCCAATTCTTTCATTTAAGTCTCCTGCTAATATTAGATAATCATTTTTATTGATTTTATTATATATATTTTATAATTGATTATAAAATTCAATATTATCTTCTTCTCTTCTTCTGGTGCATAACCAGTTATTATTAAATAACCTCTATCTATTTTTATTCTAGCTTCTATTATTCATTCATTCCATAATTTATAATATTTTAACTGTTTTGAAAGGGAATTATGAATTCAAATCTTAACACCTGCTTGTGCTCTTTGGTCTTGGTTAACTCCACTATATATTACATTAAAATTTTCAGTTCTCATGGTTCCTTTTAATTTATTTTTTGTTTCAGTGATTACTGCTATTTGAAAATTTTGTGAATTTTTAGTGAAGATGGCAAGTTAAATCTGGAAAATAAGCAGAGCTGGTATATTAAAAATTAAGATATTATTATTGCACCTCCATGGAGTTGGCAGACTCATCGTGGGAGTTTCATTCAATTGACGTATTTATCATAATGAATTTTGAAATACTTCACACTCCTTGCATTAACAACACATTCTCATAATACGTTCCATTAACTGACAATTCTCCATGTAAAAAATCTATTCTTCACACCCCTCTTCACCACACTCTTACATAAGTTCCAGGAATCCTCTGGTTTTCCCCTCTTGCCTTCTACTCTTTTTATAATCCCATCTGGATTAATTTGATAATATTTTATCAAATCCACTTCCTCCAGTACAGCACCATCAATATAGTACACTGCCTTATATTTCTGCACTCCAAAATAAAACACCTTGCACTTATTAAAATTAAAACTGCAACCCCACTCCTTTGTCCAAAGTGTATTCAACTCTTTCTGAAGGGAATTAATATTAGCAGTGCTACATACCATTCTCTCCAGCTTTGCATCACCAGCAAACAACTGAAGATCCACATGAGATCATTTACAAGTTAAACAGTACAGACCCAAGAACAGAACACTCAGGCATGCCACTGGTTACCTTTTATGAGACACTGCTCCAACATTCACAACTTGCTCGTATCATTCAGAGAGCCAATCTCGAATCCATCTAATCAACATATTATCTATTTCCATCCTTTGCAGCTTGTACACCAACTTATCATGGTAATCTATCAAATGCTTTTGCAAAGTTCAAGAATATCACTATATTTGATTCTCCCTTATCTAACATGC
Organism: Typopeltis vanoorti; assembly: GCF_054136105.1. Taxonomy (NCBI): domain Eukaryota; kingdom Metazoa; phylum Arthropoda; class Arachnida; order Uropygi; family Thelyphonidae; genus Typopeltis; species Typopeltis vanoorti. The sequence continues at coordinate 35,289,850 of NC_143550.1, read as the reverse complement.
TTGTTATCCTATCATAAAATGCAAGTAAATTGCTAAAACAGAACCTACCCTTTATAAATGCGTGTTGACCATAAAGAATGCTGTGTTCATCAACCCAATTCTGTATTCTATTCCTAATCAATCTCTCCAACACCTTGATTACAATTGCAGTTATACAGACCTGTCTGTAATTGGAAACTTCTGTCCTAGAACCATGCTTGTGGAGTAGTACTATTTTGCCTTTTTTCCACTCCTTAGGAACCATATCCACTGTAAGACTTTTATTAAATAACCAGGTCAAGGGCATAGCTAACTGTTCCGCACATTCCTTAAGAATATGTGATGATATGTCATCCATTCCCACAGCCTTATTAACATCTCACCCAACAACACCTTATATACCTTTTGATTCTTTCACTTCCAATTCTCCTAATACTTGCCTCCCTTCTATATATTGCACTGTATCATTTACAACAGTATGATATGCACTGATAAAGTGCCTTGTTCCATAATTCCACTATATCCTTTGCAACTGTTATTCTGCTGCCATGACTATCCACTAGCATCAGCCTGCCATAATTATTCCTTCTCTTTCTTGCCATATAACAGAAAAATTTTCTTGACTTCACCTTGGCTTGACCAGCCAATCTCCTCTCATACTGCACCTTTTCTTTCTTTACCATGCTCATCATCTCCCTAACCTGCACTTTTTACTCTTCATGGATCTTATTACCACCAATTGTCTTAACCCTTGGTACCCAGTTATACATTGCTTGTTATCAGATGCTGCCTTGCGACTTTCCATGCACTGTCAACATTGTTTCTGCTCAGCTTATTTACTCAACATACTGATGCTAACTCATTACAGCTTCCTATAATTACCTACTTTATATTTCCACATATATCCATTTTTGGCAGTAACCTTTTCTTGCTTCACCACTTTGCAAACAAGTGCCTCATGATCACTCTAACCAGCCGGCAGCAGTGTCATCACCTCATTAATAACTTCATCTTGTGAAATTATCACCAAATCCAAAACATTAAAGCTTCTAGTTGCTTCAGTCACATGCTGATATTTATCTCTCAGAAACTCAACAAACTCACTCTCCTTGTTCAAATACACTATCTCCTCCTTCCATTCTATATTCGTGTAATTACAGTCTGCCATCAGGATCACCTTCTTTTTACATGCCCTACCAATAACATTTCACAAGGTATTCTCTACATTCCCTGGCCTATAACAGCATCCTATCAGATATACCATCCTGTTAATTTCAACTTCACACCACAAGATTCAAAGTGAATGCTAGTGCATTCGCAGATTTTGAATCTGTGAATGCACTAGCAACTTCCACACTTTATGGACACAATTCTTCTGCATTCATTAACAGCACCCCCTTCCTCCTCCCTTCCTTCTTTCACATTTCTATCCTTCCAGAAAATTATATATTCTTCCATTCATTCTATTCTCGAAATTGCATCCTCAGACAACCAAGTTTCACTTATTCCAATTATCTTTGGGCATACTGACTCAATCAGTGCAACATATTCAGCTCTTTTGTTTTGAATACTCCTTACATTTGTGTACAAACATAACAATCCCCGTGTCTTTGAGGCATTGTACCAGCACCAACATGCTCTATTCTTGCAGCTATACAAGACCTCTCTCTTTGGTCTGACCACTCCTGTTTCCCCTGATCATGACTCAGATTTCCATTCCTACCTGTCTCATCCTCGCCTTAATACATTCCATTGGTTTGTGCTGCTGCAACCACATCTTCAACCTCATATCTATCTTCTTGTCATGCAATCCATTTAGTTGTGCTATCCTGCTTCACAAGTAGACTCTGGTTATTTATTACATTAACTTCTTGACTCTGTGCCTTCTCAGAAAATAATAGCCTTTCTAAATGCCCAACACCAAACTCATTCAAATGCAATCCATCACCTTTAAACCATTCCAACTTTCCTTCGGTTCACTTATATTGTTTCTTCTGAATTGTGCAAGTGCCTGCTCGAACTCAGCTCTCCCACTAAGGTTCCCCATCTAAAGTTGGCAAATCAATCCTAAATTCTAAGTTAAGAGATTTAAAAAAAAAAAAAAAAAAAAAAAAAAAAAGAAATAGGTGAAATCTATTAGATGGTGCATATCTCCAGAGAAGTCTCAAACCCAAAGTTATTGAAGATAGGATGAGTGCATCACAATGACTTACCTCTGTCAGGTCAGAGGCCTGTCATTTCATATCAGATCAGATACTGAGGCTGAATTAATGCAGAAAAGATGTATTTTCCATATACAAGTAGCAAAAATGTGTATCATTTATGCTTTATTATTAAAATACTCTGGATCAGATAGATACTTTTCACTTGTTTTCAAAGTAAATTATACTTGCCAAGAAATTATATTCTTGTTTAATCCTTTACCAAGTCTAAACAAACAAACTTTTTGCATGAAATGTCTTCAAGAAATTTCATGGCAAGTATAATTCACTTTCTATTCAAGTGAGAAAAACTTTCTGAAACCATTTCTCATCTTGAGTATTTTATTAATAAGGTTGATACACCTATTTGCTACTTGTATACGGAAAATATATGAATTCTATATATGAATATATGAAATATAATTCAGCTGTTGGTCAATGACTGCTGTTTAGCTCCAAACATATACCACCTTCATGCCCTCATCTTCTACTATTGTACTTGGAACAGTCTGAAATATAATGAAATATAATTCAACTTTGGTATCTTTTACGGTCTGGGTAGTCACCCTTCCTGTAAGGCATCACCAAGTGAAAAAACTTTCAACATAAACAGCTGTTGGTCAACAACCGCTGTTTAGCTCCAAACATATACCACCTTCATGCCCTCATCTTCTACTCTTGTACTTGGAACAGTCTTCCATGCACAGTTCAAAAAACATACCAACAGATTGCTTCTTTCTTCTTGATCACTTGCCTACAGATGACATTGATATGTTATAGGTTTTGCAACATCTCATATGTGGGTTTAATATATATATATATACAGGGTGTTTGGGATAAATTTGACAGTTTCGTAAGGAAAAAGAAAATCTTCTTTGTATCTATTAAATTTAATGAATTGACAAAAAAACATTACAGGCAGAGTTAATTACAATACTATCAACAAGATTTACTCAAAATAACCACCATTAGCATCGATCACAGCTTCAATTCTGCTTCGGAACCTCGAACAAGCTGATGCTACAGTCTCCCTGGGAAGGGCCGCAAAAACTGTTTTAATTTTATCCATTAACTGGGCTTTTGTATTACTGGAAGTGCGATTGGTGTCTTTTTCAACTGCGCCTCATAAAAAATAATCCATGGGGTTAAGGTCTGGGGAGTTTGGAGGCCAAACATTTGGACTGGTGAAGTCGTAGAAATTTTCAGACAACCATTTTTGACTTTTCCCAGAGGTGTGGCAAGGGGCCGAATCCTGCTGCCATACATACGGCCTACCATTGGCTACTCTTGTTATCCAGGGCTTGACTACAGTTAGCAACTCCACGAACAAAGCCCGAATTCCAATGCCAGGGTTCTTCAACACCTGTTCCTGCAGATTTGCGAGGAATTCTGCTGTACGAACGCAATCAGATCGTCTGCTAGGGATCTTTCTTCTTGCTACATCCTCGTAGTCACCATTGCAAGTCTCTAGTTCATGCCTGATTGTTTTTACTGTATTCAGGGAGCATTGGGCAGCAGTCGTAATATCCTTATTTTGATGGCGGGCACGAATCATCATGATACAAGTTATTCTCTTCCATGATTCAGGTGGGTTCCAGCTATCCATCCTTTCTGACATCTTGTATATGAATGAAGAAGGGTCCAAACTTTTAAATGAAGAGAAGTGTGTGTTAATACATGTAACTTACGGAAAAATATAATTAATTATAAATATGTCAAATTTATCCCGAACACCCTGTATATATATATATATATTTAAAAAATAAATGGAACAGAAATATAGCCTAGGTTATGGAGCAAGGAATGAATGCCTGTTGCAATATTTCTTTATTTTCATTTTGGTTAATTTTGATTTAATCATTTTATTTATTTATTATTTTTTCCACACCTCTACCAACATTTTTTGATCTATTAAACCTCTTTCAGCAGGTCTTCATAGTGCACTTCAGGTTTTGACTATTTGTAATAATCAAAACCTAAAGTTTTTTAATAGTATTTTAGTATATTTCAAATATCATCAGAATGTATTTAATATAAATATAATACTGATAATATAAAAATAATCTTAGAAAATATTAAAACTGAAATTTAATATTCATTCAAAAATAATTTTTTGTTGTTGTTTTGTTTTGAAGGAATGAATTAGATGGTATTGAAGAACTTGATAGGTATCCAGAAGGATTTTTGGTTTCTCTTCAGCTTGTTGTATCAGACAAAGAAAGAACTTCAGATAAAAGTCCCCCATGGGATGGTCTCTCTCAGCTGAATCCGAACCCCCGATTAATTTTTAATACTGATGAGGAATTTGAACAGGGTAAAAGTATTTGATTGATTACTGATATGAGAAAAACAAAAGCTGTGTTTTAAAGTAATCTCATCATCAAACCATGATTATGTGTAAATTTAAGTTATCTTTGGAATTTTTTTTAGCTTAATATTAATTGAAGCTTTTAAAAATTTCAAAAATTGTGTATGTTGCTTTTATAGCATTCAGCAGAAGACATGATTTTCATAAAGGGATGGATATTTATTGTAACACGAAACTACTTCCAGATATTATTATTCCAACACACATGTTTTTTAAAAAAAATGCATTGTTATTTGCCATTTTTTTTATCAAAGTTAAGTTTATGAAAGGAATAAAGAAGTATACATATTAATCAGGTCTCATAACATTGCAACTCTAAAAGGGAAGTGGCAATTCATTATCCTTCGTTAACCTGCCGTTAGTAAGGTGGGGTGTCACAGTTATTTCTTTATTAAATCACTTAAGGAATTGACAATGTACATAAGAATATAAATTAAATTACACTTTAATAAATATTTCCGATATTTCGGCAACGTCACATTGCCATCTTCAAAAGGAACTTACAAAAAAAGGCGTGTATGTAAGCACTACAACAGAGTAACTGAAAATGAAGTGATGAAGCTACTGTTCTCCTAAAAGTCCTGATGGTTCCCCCTAGCGGGCTATGTAGGTGTTCTTGGCCGTTGGGCTGAAGGTCTGCTGATGTAAGCCTCCCAAATTTGGAACAGTCTCATGCAACCAAATTTATTAAGGTTTGGAGAGTTTCTTAGGATTTAGGCTGATCCATGCATAGTCTTTCAAATTTGAACTTGATATGATGTATTACTGTAGCTTTCTTCCATTGTATTCTGTGGTGTGTATCCAGAGCATGGTCTGCAAGACCAGAATGGCTGTACTTGTGAAACCGGATGTAGTCCTTGTGTTCCGAAATTTTGATATTCGCAATAGCTTCGTCACTTCATTCTCAGTTACTGTGTTGCTGTAGTGCTTACATGCACGTGCCTTTTTTTGTAAGTTCCTTTTGAAGATGGCAATGTGACGTTGCCGAAATATCAGAAATATTTATTAAAGTGTAATTTAATTTATATTCTTATGTATATTGTCAATTCCTTAAGTGATTTAGTAATGCATAACCAACGTATAATCTTGTCTACAAGAAATACCATCATTCACGGAGATACGGTAAAATGAAGTTGAAGTTATCTAGACAACTAAATCGTCTGACTTTCCTAAAACACTGCTGGGATAATCAGGTGATCCCAAATTGTGTAAAATTCAAGCACTGTTTTGTTTCACAAAAAGCTGTCTGTATCTATAACCACACCAGCTACGGTTTGCTTTGGGAACAAATTGCCGCCACGCAGTTTCTCTTAGCTGACATTAACAAAGCTATTCGTGCACTTGAGGAAGAGCTTTGGTCAATTTTACATGATGTTTCGTGTACCGCAGCAGACAAAGAATTTGAGAAAATACGGGATCGACAGATCAAAAAATTAAAAAAGAACTTTCCCTGAATCCAAAACTTCCTACCAACACCGTAATCAGCCTTTCTTCAGTCACCCTGAAGCCTGAAGCACTCAACGCGCTTTCACGTGGCCACAACTTCGCCATTGCTCCCAGAAAAATGCCTAGTGAGGATATTATGATCCAGATCGAACGCGAAATCTGCCACCTTTTGAATCAAATCGCCAACAGCGATTTGATTTATGATAAGATATATGATAAGACTGGATGTAGCTGTGACCTCTCCATAGCAAGACCACCAGAAACCAAAATATCCAACAAGGAATATAAAGCTCTGCAGGAAATGAGAAATAGTTATCACCAAAGTGGATAAGGGAAATGCAAACGTAGTACTTAACCAAAAGGACTATACAGGTAAGCTTAATGCTCTTCTATTAGATCGGGCTAGTTACCTCCCTATCGAATACAATCCCACGAACTCACAAATCAGAAAACTTCACAGGCTCCTTAAGAAAGCCACTTCTTGGCCTGCAGAAGTTACTAACAGATTAAAACCGTTTAACTCTATACCCCCCCACCCCCCACCCCCCATATTTATGGACTCCCAAAAATACATAAAGAAAATGTGCCATTACGTCCCATAGGGGATGGCATTGATTCCCCCACATACAAATTAGCTAAACATTTGGCCAAAGCACTCACATACTATACTGGCAACACACCATCACGCGTAAAAAAAACTCAGCCCACTTTAAAGCCAGCATAGAAAACCTTACACTCCAACATACTGATATAATGGTCAGCTCTGACGTCTCTTCCTTATTCACAAATGTCCTACTCAAGGAAACCTTAGAGCTAATCCAAGCTAAATTTTCTCCCGATATCTCAGTTTATAGAAAACCCACCCATACAGGCAGGTACATTCACCAACAATCTCCTCCCTGCCCTCCTCACAACAATGAGCGGTGAAAACACTATACAACAGGGCTAAACTAATCTGTTCTAACGACAAGGCCCTAAACACTGACAAAATGGTCTTTGCTTTTTTTCAGTGCTCTTTCACATTGTCCACTGTTTTGACTGCTGCTTGGACTCGGGTGTGTAGTGGTGGATCCAAGTTTCATCTACAATCACAAATTGACATAAAAAATCCTGCCAATTGCAATTAAACATTGCCAAACACTGCATTGAAATGTCTTTTCATATGCGTTTTTGATTGACAGTCACGGCACCCATCGCGCACACAGCTTTTTCATGTGCAATTTTTAATGCTCAGCAGTCTCACACACTTTGACTCAGCTGTCTTCCCTAATGATATCATGAGTTTTGCAATTTTTAATGTAGTATATTATACACCCATTCAATTGAGATGCCTCCAATCTCAGCAGTCTCACACACTTTGACTCGGCTGTCTTCCATAATGATATCATGAGTTTTGTCAATCATTTCCTTCGTAGTGACCTCAGGCAGGCATCCGGAGCATGCTTCATCTTCAATGGACTTATGACCACATTTAAACTCGTTTATCCAAAAATAAATAGTCTTTAATGCTGGTGCAGAGGCCCTATGAACTGAATCTAACTCAGCTTTGATCTGCACAGCCATCCACTTCTTCAAATAAAAGTGTTTCATCACTGCACAAAACTCGTTTTTCTCCATTTTTATGAAAATTGCGAACAGCATTTTAAATGTTTGCCGAACGCTTTGCACGTGGCTAAAATTTTGATAGGGGTCATGAAAAAGATTATACATGCCAACACAAATTGTGTCACCATCTATTGGAAATTTACCAAACTTTTCAAAAAACCCTCATATATCACTCTGTTTGTCTAGATATATTTTGCAATCCCATATTAGGAGGGTTATCTACATATGATGACTAAGAATCATACCTGATGATATCGAGCCCTCATTATTCAAATTTTTAACTATCATATTTTAATAAGGAATGTGTGACACCTACTCCTATGGACTTTAGGAATAGTGTAGTGGATAATTTGTCATAGTGAATTTCCTTTAGAATGCCATTGCACCTCTGAAACTTTGGCCACGACTTTTCAGTAGTTTGGTAACGGTCTGAAGGCATCTGCTTGTAAATATGTGAAATCTTTGATATCATGTCATTGTTTCAAAGCTTACCATCAAATCTATTGTTTGAAGAGTGATGTTGGAAAATGGAGAGAATCCTTGACAGAAAAGTTGGAATGATTTGTATGAACTTCAAAGACTTGATGACTACTTAGCTATTTTATAGGTCAGCAAGTTAACACACAGTTAGTTTTAGTGAATGTTCTTTGTGATACTCTGATAGGCAAGCCATTAGAATGTTTTTAGGTTTATATGGCTGATTAATACAGCCGGAACAAAAGATAGAATTGACTCTCATTTTGTTTTTAGATATGCCTTTATATATGAACATGAGTGTATACAGTATTTCAGGAATGACATAGGGGGTTAACACAAGTGTTATCACTTCCTCTGTGGAATATTTCTGAAAAATGAAGTGACATTAAAACTTGCCATGAACTCACATATTTCAAGATGGATGTCTTTGTTATGGATACAAAATGTTCTTTCAAGCATAGGTATATAAAGTCTTAAAAAAATAAAAAGGTGTATGAAGTTTTTATGTGATTTCACCCAATTGGATGTACATTTTAATGCCAGCCATTTGCTTGTTATTATTAAAGTACAGAAATATATATACAGATAATGTTAAGACAAGTAAATAAAACTTTACAAGAAATTACATTCTTTTCATCTTTATTTTATCCGTGTGTGAGAGCGATAATAATAATGTTATAAAAATAAATGATAATGATATGAATGAACTGGAAGTGACAAATGGAATACCATGTGAAAGGCAGTGATGGGTGTAAGATTGAGAATGATAGCCAGAAGAGTGAGCATGAGAATATGAGTGTGGAGAATGTGACTATGAATATGGAAATGATTAAAAAAAAAAAAAAGGAAAAGTGTGAACATAAGTGCAGAAATAGAAGTGAGCCTGACTGACAGAGCTGTAGTGGAAATGATTGCTGGAATGCAAGAATTGAAGAATAAATTGATTAAGATGAGAAATGAGATAAGGAATATATAGAATGAAATTGGTGTAAAAGAATAAAATGAAAGATAATGGAGAAAAAAGAAGTGAAGTAGCAAATAACTCGAGTAGCATTATATGGAGATTCTATCATAAAAGGTGTGGTGGATGAGAGGAGGAAGAATGAACAGTGATTGAGGCACTGGATATGAGAAGTAAGTGTGCAAGGAAGTTAGTAGTTATGGTCAGAACAAACGTTTTGATTGGGCATAAGGAGAATGTGAGGATAGATATCAGATTATTGAGAGAGTGAAAGACAACAGTGTGGTAGGAAGAATATTTTATATGTTGCCCAGGTATGGCAATGATGAGTTGCGGCAGAGAGCAAAGATTTATTTTGAATGGAATGTTAGTGGAAATGTGTGAAGAGAAAGGAGTGTCATTTGTGAATGTGTGGGATGAGTTTCAGGAACAAATTGAATTGTATAAGAGTGATAGACTTCATCTGAATGGTTTTGGACTGAATCATCCAGAAAGGCTGTTGCTGTAATGAGCGATACAAACAAGATATCACTGGAAGTCAGAGATGATGTAAAATTAGCAGGAAAGTGGATTAGGTGAGACTGATGTGAATGGAAATAAGGATGTGAGAACAGGAATGCAAGTTGGACAGAGAAATGGGGTGGGCCAGGAATGTCAGGGAGATACTGTGTAAGGAGAATGGATATTCTGAAAGTAGTAATGAATGCATGTATCGGGATGGTCAGCATAGGAATGGAACAGCTCGAAATGCATGGGGTGGTTCAGTCTGGGATTATACAGGGTGTTCGGGATAAATTTGACAGTTTCGTAAGGAAAAAGAAAATCTTCTTTGTATCTATTAAATTTAATGAATTGACAAAAAAACATTACAGGCAGAGTTAATTACAATACTATCAACAAGATTTACTCAAAATAACCACCATTAGCATCGATCACAGCTTCAATTCTGCTTCGGAACCTCGAACAAGCTGATGCTACAGTCTCCCTGGGAAGGGCTGCAAAAACTGTTTTAATTTTATCCATTAACTGGGCTTTTGTATTACTGGAAGTGCAATTGGTGTCTTTTTCAACTGCGCCCCATACAAAATAATCCATGGGGTTAAGGTCTGGGGAGTTTGGAGGCCAAACATTTGGACTGGTGAAGTCGTAGAAATTTTCAGACAACCATTTTTGACTTTTCCCAGAGGTGTGGCAAGGGGCCGAATCCTGCTGCCATACATACGGCCTACCATTGGCTACCCTTGTTATCCAGGGCTTGACTACAGTTAGCAACTCCACGAACAAAGCCCGAATTCCAATGCCAGGGTTCTTCAACACCTGTTCCTGCAGATTTGCGAGGAATTCTGCTGTACGAACGCAATCAGATCGTCTGCTAGGGATCTTTCTTCTTGCTACATCCTCGTAGTCACCATTGCAAGTCTCTAGTTCATGCCTGATTGTTTTTACTGTATTCAGGGAGCATTGGGCAGCAGTCGTAATATCCTTATTTTGATGGCGGGCACGAATCATCATGATACAAGTTATTCTCTTCCATGATTCAGGTGGGTTCCAGCTATCCATCCTTTCTGACATCTTGTATATGAATGAAGAAGGGTCCAAACTTTTAAATGAAGAGAAGTGTGTGTTAATACATGTAACTTACGGAAAAATATAATTAATTATAAATATGTCAAATTTATCCTGAACACCCTGTATATGGGGAGAAAGTGTGAGCAAACAGGAGTAAGTGTGAAGAAGTCAGAGATGAGGGGCAGCATGAGTAGTACTGCTTATACATCAAGAAATGACTTGTTATCCTTATTTACGAATACCAAGAGTATTAGAAAATGAAGACGAAATTATTGCATTGAGTTTATTTGCCTGAAAATAGTTGAAATAAGTGAACTATAGTTGGATGAAAATGATATCTTCAATATCATTCTCATCCTTCCATCCATTCTTCATCATATCTTTCCATTTCTGGGAATAGAAATGAAAGGATATGAAGGGTCAAAGCTGTATAACTGAGAGGAGACCTCCACATGGTCTTTAAAGGAATGCGGAGAACCGACCAGGGCTTCCGACCTAATGTTCGATCCTCAGTTTCTCCTGGTGCACCCTGTTAGGTATCTACCTGGATACTGAATGAACAAGGATCGGCTGACAATTTGGAATTTAGCTGACCAAATTGTATTCTTATTGGCTTAAACCCATATAGAAAATGATGGTACAACATTGACAGAATTTCATACCAGCTGGTGTGCCACACAATTAAACAAGGCACCCGTTGTTTTTTGCCAGGGAACCAGGGCAAACAGCAAAAAGTCAGCTACTAGAACAAATCCTGAAACACATCCCAACTTAACATCAGCAGAGTTTAAGATCAGTACTATCAACATAAGAAGCCTGAATGGCAAAGAAATGGAACTAGCAGAACTAGATAAGTACCAGATCAACATAATAGGGGTGACAAACAAAAAAAGACAGAAACTGGTGAGATATTTCTAAGCAATAAATACAAAATTTATATTCAGGCAATAACAATCAGGAAAAAGGAGTAGCTATAGTATCCAACACTAAATGCAAGGCTAATATTCTTGAATATCAGGCAATATCAAGTAGAGTAATGTGGGCAAATATCGGAATGAGGAACTGGACAATGAGACTTATTTGTGCCTATGGTCCTACAGAAAGTTCTACTAAGGTAGAAGTAGAGGATTTTTTTGAGGCTTTAGAGAAAGCAGCTGACATAATGAAACAAGAAAAGTTGGAGATTTAAATAGAGTAGGAAATGATTGTCAGACATACAGAAACATTTTGGGAAAATTTAGAACAAAGCTGCTAGTAATGTTAAATACCTATTGGATTGCTGCTCAGGACGTGGACTGGTTATTACTAACATAATGTTCCAACATAAAAATATGCACAAATTCACATGGAGAGAAAAGGCAAGGAATAAGAAAAGTCTCATTGACTATGTTATTGTTGATAGTGATGTTTTCTCACTGTCGCAGGACACTAGAGTGTACAGAGGATTTGAAATTTGAAGTAATCACCATATAAACTTGAGCAGGACAAAATTGAATTTCATATTGAAAAGAACATATAAGAAAGTTTTAAAGTGAATAAAAGTTTAGCAACTCTCAGATGTGAACTGTAGATTAAAATACACAAACATTATTCAAGAAAAAATGAAAAAATTTGAGAACAGAAGCCAAACCATGGAGATTCAGTGGCAAATCCTGAAGAAAACATTGATTGATTCAGTCAGGGAGGCATGTTGTGTGGTTGCCAGCAAGGACAGAAAAAGCAGAACTCCATGGTGGATACAAGAAGTTAAAAAGGTAGTGAAGGAAAGGAAGAAAGCATATCGAAAGTTCCTGGCAAATAAGTCAGCTTGTGCTCTTAGAGAATACAGAGACAAATGTAAGAAAGCTGAAAATGGTGTAAAACTAGCTAAACAAAAGTCATGGGAGGACTTTGGTAAGAACATAGAAAATAAAGAACTGGAAAGTGGCAAAATATTCTGGAGGCTGTTGAAAAATCTCAGAAATGGAGAAAAGGGTGCTGTAAAAGGAATTAAAGATGACAAAGGTGACATGAAAACTAGAGAAAAAGATATCCTTGATATATGAAGGAATTACTTCGAAAAATTGCTAAATGAAACAAGCAGTGACAGTGCAGTGGTATAAAACACTCAACAGACGATCAGGAATACATATCCATACTTGAAATAGAAAAAGCCATCAATAGCCTATAATGTGGAAAGGCAGAAGATGATATTCAACCAGAAATACTCAAGTATTGAGGTATAAAAGTCTTGCAGTGGCTGCACCCCATAGTTCAGAAGGCCTGGACAGAAGGACGAATTCCAAATGATTGGAGTAGAGCTCTCATAGTACTCATATATATAAAAAGGAAAGAAAACTGAATGACATTACAGAGGTACTTCCCTACTGAGTGTTTATATATTATTGGCAAGTATACTTGAGAAATGGTTGTGAAGAAAGAATTATGGAAGGGAAGCTTGGTGAAGAATAAGCTACAGTGGGCAGAATTGTGGAAACCTTTTGAAAAAAGTGTATTTCTGAGGTTTGATGGCTCATAACACCACTTTTTTTTTTTTTTTTGAGTAATACCATAAAATTACATATCAATGGAAAGATAATTTAATCAAGAATGTAATGCAATAACTTTTATGAAGGATTTTTTATTAGAACAGCAGTTATAAAGAAGAAAAGTGAAACACACAGAAAAAATGAGATATACAAAAATTCTCACAATGTGAATTAATACTTAGTTGGGTAACCTTTAGCGTTAATTACAGCCTTACAATGCCTTCCCATGGAATGAACCAAGTTTTTTAGTTTTGCAGCTGTTATAATGTGAAACCAAGATTGAATTATTGCTTCTATTAATTGGTGGGTTGCTTCTGACTAACAAGTTTCTTTAGTCGGCTCCATAGATTATATCATATGTACTTGATCAATATAGTCCCATTAGAAGTCATTCCAGAGCCTCCATAGATTTTCGATTGGGTTAAGGTCTGGGCTATTCTCAGGCCATTCCAGCCGTGGAATATGATTATCTTGAAACCACTTTTTGCACACAGCAGCAACATGACATGGAGCTGAATCCTGTTGAAATATAAATGCCTCATTATCTTGGAAAAGATCACGTGCAGAAGGCTTCAGTTTGGGCTCAAGTATTTCATTTATGTATTTTTGGGCATTTATATTCCCATTAATCACGCAAATTCTGCCCACACCTTTTGATGTCATACAACCCCCAGATCATAACACTAAGGGGATGTTTCACTGTAGGTGAATTCGCTGTAATGCAATCAGGATGCAAATCTTCTCCGATTCTTCTCTTTACGTATTTTATGCCATCACTACCAAACAGAGAGATTTTGGTCTCATCACTCCAAATAACACTGTCCCATTGTTCCGCTGTCCAGTTAACATGGGTTTTAGCCCAGTTTAATCTTTTCAATCTTTGTTTGAGAGATAAAAATGGCTTTTTTTATGGAATTCTAGCATTTAGACCAAATTCCTGCAGTCTGCGCCGAACAGTCCTTGCACTCAACTTTACATTGTATTGTGCCATTTCATCTTGTATTACGCCCAGATGATTTTCTTCTGTCACATAAGCACAGTCTCTCAATTCTTCTATCATCACTTGCTGTTGTGCACCTTTTCCTGCCTTTACCAGTCTGGTTTTGTAGTGATTCAGTCTCCTTATACTTCTTCAAAAATTTAGAAATGCCCTTTGGTTAAGTTTCCACCAATTTTTCTTCTAATTTCTTCATAACTGTAGCCTTGTTCACTTAATAGTACCAGTTTGCATCGCTTTTTGGGTGACCAGTCAACTCTTTGCACCATTTCTTTAATTTTATTATGTTTTACAAGCTCACTAAATGAAAGAACACAAAAAAAAAACCAACCAACTTGATAGCAATCACATAACACACTGACAAATGTCCTCCTCTCAGCTCCAATACATGACATCAATATCTGAATCCTACTGTGACCTTATTGGCTCATTGCCAAAACAAGATGACACCTGATTGGCTCTCTAAACACTCATGCTCATTGGCTACATTCAAATGAAGGAACGCCACTTCATATGAACCTAAGCAATTTGTGCTTCTTTTTACTGGTTATTTGGCTATAACTTTTCATAGAATACAGATAATTGAACAAACTTTGTGGCATTACATTTTTGATTAAATTATCTTTCCATTGATATATAATTTTATGGTATTACACCAAAAAAAGGTGGTATCATCAAACCTCAAAAATACACTTTTTCCAAAAAGTTTCCACAATTTTGGCCACTTGTGTAAATTCGAGCCAAATAGAGGTTGTCAGGATCAAAATTTTCACTTTACAACAAATTGTTGAGAACTCGCCGGAATATAACAAAGGTCTGTATTTCTCTTGAAGACCTGCAAAAGGCATGTGACAATGTGCCAAGAGAAAAGCTGTTCAAAATGCTACAGTTTTGTGTCAGTGGGGCATTATATCAGGCAGTACTTAGTCTTTATTTAAGTTGTAAGTCAGCAGTTAGAATTGAAGGAAGTACAGGAAGATGGTTTGATGTTAAATCTGGTGTCAGACAAGATGTACATTATCCCTCATGTTTTTCATTATCTATATGGATCACTTTATGAATTAAAGCAGTATTAAACTGGATATCAAAATTGGATATGTTAATCTCAGCTCTTTACTTTATACAGATGATGTTATACTTTAAAATAAATTCAGTACAAGTCTGCAAGATTCCCTGACTAAATTGAATAATTCAGCAATACCAAGACAAAGACAATGAAAATAGGCAGAAACATTGAAAATATCAACTGCATCATGAATGGAGAACCTATAGAGCAAGTAAAACATTTTAGCTACTTAGGCACAATTTTTAGTGAAGATGGTAAATTAAGTATGTTGTAAATAGACAACAGAATCAACAAAGCTGGTATGGTAGGAAGTCAACTGAATAAATTCATATGGAATAAGAGAGAAATTAGTTCAAGCACTAAATTAGATGTACAAGACAATGTTCAAACCAATTTTAACTTATGGATTCCAAGAGCTGAGTTAGAAATAAAACACTTGACCAAAGAGTAGAGACCACAAATATGAGAATCCTGAGGAAGATTAGGAGCGTGAACAGATGGCATCAATGGCAACCTCATATTAAAAACGAGGATATTAGGAAAGAACTTTCCACTGTCAGCATCCAGGAATGTGTTAGCAGAGCTAATCTCAGGTGGTATGGTTACTTAAACAGAATGGGAGAGGAAAGATTAGCAAAACAAGTATTCTCTGCCAGGTTGGCAGGTAAAAGACCCAGAGGAAGACCAGGATATTGGTGGATTGATACATTAAAAAGTATCTTTGTTTGTTATGTTTCATTGAGTTGTTTTCGACTCCTGGTGATTCTAATAATATATGCTTTCCATTCAGATCTGTCCCTGGCCATATCTTTCAGAATTTCCAGGCGCATTCCAGTTGCTTTTTAACTCCATCCACCCATCTAATTCTTGGTCTTCCTCTTCTCCTGCTTCCATCAACTTTACAAGCATCATCATCTTCTCCAGACTGTCATTTGCTCACATAATGTGTCCAAAGTATTATAATTTTTGCTTGATGATCATAGCTTGGAGGGAGCAATCAGGCTTTATTCTGTCTGTCACTAATTTGTTTGTTTGCTTTGCAGTCCATGGTATTCTCAGTAGGCATCTCCAAACCCATAATTCAAATGCATCCATCTTCCTTCTTTCACTCTTTCTCAGGGTCCAACTTTCATATCCATACAGTACCACAGGGAATGCCATTGCTTTCACAATTTTGATTTTTGTTGCAAGGCTAATATCTTTATCTTTAAAGATTTTGCTTAAATTTTCTCCCCATCTACTTCAATATCATTAAGTAATCATGTTGCCATAATCAAAAATAATAATCAGCTAACGCCTTTTTATTCCCGTATACGGGAGTAGGCGAGACCATTTAGCCCTATCTAATTTTTGGAGACTGAGTGGACAGTTCAATCTCCACTGGTACCAATCAGAGATAGATGGCCCAAGGCTATCACTAATTAAGCAGTACACAGTGAAGAGAGACGGCTCAAATATGTCGCCATCTCGTGGTCCCTAACCCTAACACAATATATTTAATGTCTGAAATAATGTGGGTTCTACTGTCGATTTTCTTGAGTTTACAGGATGAAAAACCCGAGTTTCCGGGAGGAAAAACCCGCTTGCCCGTGCCAGAGATCGACTAACTCGGAAACCGGTCAAAAAAAGGCTTAGAAAAATTTCCTCTAGTCGCCGACTAGACTTGAAACCAAGTCTTTCTCCGTGCAGTCAAGCGCCGTGGTATGCAAATGCCACATCCACTGAGCTACACAGGCTCTTCATGTTGCCATAACTTTTATATTTTTGAGGTTAAGTTTAAGGCCATATTTAGCACTTTCTTCTTTAACTTTCATAATAAGTTCCTTCAAATCTGTTTTGCATTCGGGTAACAAGGTAGTATCATCTGCATACCTCAAATAATTAATATTTCTTCCACCAATTTTAATTCTAACTGAAGACTCCTCCAGCCCTGCTATTCTTAAAATGTATCCTCATCATCAAATTCATGACATGTACCCTCAAGGAATGTACAGGATATGATAGTACTACATGAAAAATATCCATCATTACTAACTTCCTATCTACAATTTTCCTCCAAATCAGTCTGTTACTTGTCAAGACTCCAACATTACCAGATCTTATATTTCTGTTATCTAAGGCACTTTGTACCGTATCACTCTATCTATATTTTGGTCTTCCTCTGGGTCGTTTTCCTGCCAACCTGGCAGAGAACACTTGTTTTGCTAATCTTTCCTCGCCCATTTTGTTTAAGTGACCATACCACCTGTGATTAGCTCTGCTAATGCATTCCTGGTGCTGACAATGTCAAGTTCTTTCCTAATATCCTCGTTTTTAATATGATATTGCCATTGATCCTATCTGTTCATGCCTCTAATGTTTCTGAGGACTCTCATACCTGCGGTCTCTAGTCTTTAGTCAACTGTTTTACTTCTGACCCAGCTCTCAGATCCATAAGTTAAAACTGGTTTGAACACTATCTTGTATACAGCTAATTTAGTGTTCCGTCTAATTTCTCTCTTACTCCATATGAATTTATTCAATTGACTTCCTACCATACCAGCTTTGTTAATTCTGTTATCTATTTCCATATTTAATTTACCATCTTCAGTAAAAATCGTCCCTAAGTAGCTGAAATGTTTTACTTGTTCCAAAGGTTCCCTGTTTACAACACAGTTGACATTTTCAACAATTCTGCCTATTTTCATTGTCTTTGTCTTCATAATGCTGACCTTCATACCCTATCCATTACAACAGTTATTCAATTTAGTCAGGGACTCTTGCAAACTTGTAGCGGATTTATTTTGAAGTATAACATCATCTGCATAAAGCAAAGAGCTGACATTAACATCTCCAATTCTGATATCATGTTTAATACCACTTTCCTTCATAATGTGATCCATATAGATAATGAATAACAGAGGGGATAATGTACATCCTTGTCTCACACCAGATTTAACATTAAACCATCTTCCTGTACTTCCTACAATTCTGACTGCCGACTTACAATTCAAATCCAGACTAAGTATTGCTTGATATAATGCCCCATTGACACCATATACCTGTAGTGTATTGAATAGTTTCTCTCTTGGCACCTTGTCGTATGCCTTTTTCAGATCGACAAAACTTAAATACAGATCTTTGTTATATTCCTATGCTTTCTCAACTATTTGTCGTAAAGTGAAGATCTGATCCTGACAGCCTCTATTTGTCCTGAATCCAGCTTGTTCTTCACCAAGCTTTTCTTCCACAATTCTTCTGAACCGTTTCTCAAGTATACTTGCATAGATCTTGCCAGGAACACTCAGTAGGGAAATACCTCTGTAATTCTCACCTTTTATTTCCCTTTTTATATATGGGTACTATTAGAGCTGTACTCCAATCATCGGAAATTCGTCCCTCTGTCCAGGCTTTCTGAACTATGCAGTGCAGCAACTGTAAGACTTTTATACCACCATACTTGAGCATTTCTGGTCGAATATCATCTACTCCTGCTGCCTTTCTGCATTTCAAGCCTTTGATGGCTTTTTTCTACTTCAAGTATGGATATGTATTCCTGACTGTATGCTTGTTGAGTGTTTTTTACCACTGTGCTATCACTGCTTGTTTCATTTAGCAATTTTTTGAAGTAATTACTCCATACTTCAAGGGTATCTTTTTCTCCTATTTTCATTTCCAACTCCTTTTACAGCACTCTTTCCTCGATTTCTAAGCTTCTTCAACAACCTCCAGAATATTTTGCCACCTTCTTGATATTTATTTTCTATGTTCTTGCGAAAGTCCTCCCATGACTTTTGTTTAGCTAGTTTTACATAGAGTTTAGCTTTCTTGCATTTGTCTCTGTATTCTCTAAGAGCACAAGCTGACTTATTTGCCAGGAATGTTTGATATGCTTTCTTCTTTTCCTTCACTACCTCTTTAACTTCCTGTGTCCACCATGGAGTTCTGATTTTTCTATCCTTGCAGACAACCTCATCACATGCCTCTCTGGCTGAATCAATCAGGGTTTTCTTCAAGGCTTGCCACTGAATCTCCAAGGTTTGGTTCCAGTTCTCAAACTCTCATTTTTTCTTCAATAATCTTTGTGTATTTTAGTCTACAGTTCACATCTGAGAGCTGCTCACCTTTTATTCGATTTAAAACTTTCTTACATGTTATTCTTTTCAATATGATATTCAATTTTATCCTGCTCAAGAATAAGTAGTGATTGCTTCCAATTTCAAATCCTCTGTCCACTCTAGTGTCCTGCACCAGGGAGAAAACATCACTATCAACAATAACATAGTCAATGAGACTTTTCTTATTCCTTGCCTCTTCTCTCCATGTGAATTTGTGCACATTTTGATGTTGAAACATGGTGTTAGTAATAACCAGTCCATGACTTGAGCAGAAATGTAACAGGTATTTGCCATTATTATTGGCTTTGCTCTTTTCTCCAAATTTTCCCAATATATTTTTGTGTGTCTGACAATCATTTCCTACTCTGCTATTTAGATCCCCAACAAGGACCAACTTTCCTTTTTCATTGTGTCAGTTGCTTTTTCTAAAGCATCAAAAAATTCCTCCACTTTTATCTTTAGAACCTTCTGTGGGACCATAGGCAGAAATAAGTCTCATTGTCCAATTCCCCATTCTGATATTTACCCACATCACTCTACTTGAGACTGCCAGCCATTCAAGAAGATTAGCCTCGTATTTTGTGTTGAATACTATGGCTACTTCTTCTTTTCCTTGATTGTCATTTCCTGAATATAACATTTTGTATTTATTATTCAGAAAGATCTCACCAGTTTGTCTTTTTTGTTTCAGTGATCCCTATTGTGTCAATCTGGTACTTATATAATTCCTCAGCTAGCTCTATTTCTTTGCCATTCAGGTTTCTTATGTTGATAGTACCGATCTTTAACTTTGGTAATGTTGAGCTGGGATATGCTTTCAGATTTGTTCCAGTAACTGACTTTTCACTGTTCACCCTGGTTTCCTGGCGAAAACAAACGGGGCCTTGTTTAACCGGGCACCGCCCCAGCCGGCATGAAATTTTGTCATGTTGTACCATTATTTTCTATATTGGTTTAAGCCAATAAGAATTCAATTTGGTCTGATAAATCCCAAATTGCCAGCCCATCCTCATTCATTCAGTATCCAGGTAGATACCCAACAGGGTGCACCAAGAGAAGATGAGGATTGGACATTAGGTCAGAAGTCCTGGTCGGTTCTCTGCATTCCTTTAAAGACTATGTGGAGGTCTCCTCTTGGTTATATAGCTTTGACCCTTAAGTTAAACAGATACAAAGATAAAATACACCCTTGTTGCACCCCTTTACCTGTTGTGAAATACTCAGTTTCTCCATGATCTCTTCGGCAGTAGCTTCTTATTCATAATAAAGATTCCTCAGAAGGATTATGAAATGCTCTGGTACTCCCATTGTTCTTAACACAGTGTCACTTGATCTACAGAATCAAAAGCCTTACTGTAGTCAAGGAAACAAAGGTAGACATGCTTTTGATATTCTTGCTCTTCCCATTATCCTTCTCACATTGGCGATCTGATCTTTTGTTCCTCTTTCTTTTTGAAATCCTGCCTGTTCATCTAGCATTTCTCTCTTCATGAATGGTTCCAATCTTTTCTGAATAATCTTAAGTAAGACTTTATTTGCATGAGAAATCAGTGCTACAGTTCTGTAATTTTCACCCTCTCTTGCATTGCCTCTCTTCAATAGAGAGAAAGTGCCTTAGAAGACAGAAATATAAGAATTGATAATGTTTGAGTCTTCACAGATAGTAGATTGATTTGGAGGAAAATTGTTGTTAGGAAGTAGTAATAATGTAAGTTTTTCATGCAGTACTATCATAATATCTTTTACAACCCTTGAAAGTACATGTTAGAAATTTGATGATGTTGGATATATTTTTAGTTTGGATAGGAAATGCACGAAGAGAGGAAGAGTGCTATTGATGATTACAGGGGAATTATGTCCACACAAGGTTGAGATAGGGGAGGAAGTAGCAGTGATTTTGAAGCAGTATGGGTGATATGAAGGGTGACAGAATGTAATATTTGGTTGAGTGTTGCTACAGGCTAGGGAATGTGGAGAGTGGAGACAATGAAATGTATAGCCAACTTGGCTTAGTGAGCAAGCAAAGGGTGATCATTGTGGGTGATTTCAGTTATGGCAGTATTCGATTGGAATGAAGAGATAACATCAAGGAATAAGGATAATGAATTTCTTGAGTTCTTAAGAAACAATAATCTTAGGCAATATGTAATGGAAGGCAGACTGGGATTAAAAGTTTTAAATCTGGTTAGATCATAAGAGGATGTGATTGTGAATGGATTGTCTAATCCCTCTCCAGTTGGTGAGAGTGACTATGAAGTGATTACATAGGTTATAGCCAGTCATATGAGAACTTCTCTGAAGAGGGGGATATATGTAGAATGAGAAGGCTGGTGAATACGAAAAGCTTAGGAGAGAACTGGGAGATAATATGGAAAGGAAACGGTTGCTACTTTGGCATTGATCAAGAGCTATTTAACAGCAGCAATGTCTGAATGTTATTCCAAAAGTGACGAGAATAAGATAGGATTAAAATGGATGAATTAAGAGATTAAGCATGAAATCTAGAAGGTGGTTGGTAGCACTGTGGAGGCAACACAAGATGAATGTTGGCAATAATTCTTACATAAAGCATACAAAAAGCAGCCCAAGATGGTAACTTGGTTGGTAAAGACAGCAGAAGTGCAGTATGAGAAGAAATTAGCCAATCAAATTAAGAAAATTCATAGAGTTCTTTCAATGTATGACAATTAGAATCAAAGATGACAGTTAGGATGATGCTGGCAAATTGGTAACCAAAGCAGAGGATATAGTTGGAGTATTCAATGAATAATTTATCACTTTGTCCTCATGAAGGCAACAACATTAGAAACTGGAGTGTAGAAGGTATGACGGAGGAGGGACTGATCAGTGAGCAGGAGGTATATGAGGAATTAAGTAAACTTGATGTTAATAGAACAGTAGGACTTGATAATATTAACAGCACTTGGCACACCTGTTTAACATGAGTTGCAACTTGGTGACTGAGGTTACAAATTATAGGCTAATCTGTATATCTGGAGTTGTTAAGGTGTTAGAGAAGTTGGTGAGAACTAGGATTCCAATTTTGTGGTCTTGACCAGGAAGGTTACCATGCGTTTGGAGTTCTTATGACTCCCATCCACTCAGGTCTAAGCATTAGATGATCTAGAATCTCTGCTCTAAAGACTTGGAGAACTTTTTTCAAGCCACTTCGTTTCCCCAGTATGCAAGATTGTAGTCTCATGCTGGGCAATGAAATTCAGCTACCACTAGAAGACATATGCAAACATCCATGTCCACTAAGGGATTTCAACCCACAGCCTGTTGGTTATAGAGCAGGTATTCTATCTACTCAGCCAGCCAGGCTGAATAGAAAGGGCAGATGCGGAACTAAAGGGTAGGCAATTATAACATACACTGAAGAGGTTTTAAAACAGTACCATAGCTTTGGAAAAGAAGTCTGCACTGCTTGGAAAACATTCAAGTGGAGTTTGAAGAAAGCAGTGTTTGACTGCATTTCTGGATTTAGATGAAAAATCATTCCATATAAAAAAAAATGGCAAGAATATAGGAAGAAACATGATTGACAAGTTCATGAGCAGTATCAAGTTCTGGCTTTAAGGAAATAAAATCTTCCACCTAAATTTCATCATTTCTCATGTGGTCAGGATTTTAAGGTACTTACAAGACCTTCATATGAGGCTACTCAAATCGCCTGTAGCTAACAAAGTCTCCACACTATATCTCATGTAGCTAGTTTTATATTTTTCTATTTCTCCTCCTTACTGTTACAAGGCTGGTTGAGTTTAGTGAATTTAGTTTACTATCAATGATAGAATATGGTTGGGTAAATCTCAAAATGTTTGTCCGTCCTACTTGAGAAGCAAAATCTGGAACCAAGAAAATGTGAGGATTGGATGTGCATTGGATATATGCTCCAGTTGGTCCTTTCATTTTTCCTGTTATTGCACCACTTCAACTTTTTTTGTTGTTGTTTGTTTGTTTGTTTGAATGAACTTTATTGATAAGCATGCCTTTATATATCTTTCTAAGTATTTTATTATTATTATTTTTTTTAAATTAGCAATCTCTAGGAAACAGGATGAAGTAAGGTATGATGATAGTGAAGGGGAATCAAAAATAGAATTTATGTCATCTTTGAATTGGCAAGAGGAGCATGCAGAAATAGCCCAGGAAGCAAAATTTGTATGTATTTTCTATGATTATCCTTAGTTCATGTATTTAGTGCATAAGCAATAATATCACAAGTGATATGATGTTGATATTACTGATTTTATAAACCATGTATTTAGTACATAAGCAATAATATCACAAGTGGTATTATTTTGATATTACTAATTTTATAAACCATCATAAAATGACAAGTCACTGTTAAAAGAAGGCTATTTGAATTGTCTGGAAAGATTAACAACACTTGAAGAGGAAAAGTTTAAAATTTATTTAATGCAAATATTTCATTAATGAAACTCAGAGGTAGCACAAAATTTTAGTGGTGGTGAGGAACTGAATGATACATTTCGGTCTTCGAAAGGTAGTGCTAACTGCCTTAGAAGTTTCAAATATAAATGATGACCATATTGGAAATATGGTTATATGAGGGTGGGCTGAAAAGTTCTCAGCCTCGACCATAGATGGCAACACTATCACCAAGGTTTTCTTCTTTTTTTTCTAAGTTGGTACATCTGTCATAAGCATCCATGTGAAATTGCAAGTCATTCTATCAAGCAGTTTGTTTTATACAGCTGTCTGAAGCAAAAGTGTTGTCTGCATCCCTTGAAATGTATAAAATTGAGTATCGTGTAGTTATAAAATTCTTTGTAAAAGAAGGTTTAACCAAAAGAAATTCATTTGAAGTTCATAAAAGTTTGTGGGCACTCTTCACATTCGTTTTCAACAATTAAGAAATGGGCTGCCAAGTTTAAACATGGCCATACCAGCCTTGAAGATGATCCATATGAAGGAAGTCCAAATAGTGTAACAACACCAGAAATCATTACCAAGTGCACAATATCGTATTATGCATTATGAAATCACTTAAGGAATTGACAACGTACATAAGAATATAAATTAAATTACACTTTAATAAATATTTCCTATATTTCGGCAACATCATGTTGCCATCTTCAAAAGGAACTTTCAAAAAAGGCATGTGCACGTAGGCCCCAACACAGTAACTGAGAATGAAGTGATGAAGCTATTGTTCTCCTAAAAGTCCTGATGGTGCCCCCTAGCAGGCTATGTAGGTGTTCTTGGCCATTGGGCTGAAGGTCTGCTGATGTAAGCCTTCCAAATTTGGGGAAGTCTCATGCAACCAAACTTGTTGAGGTTTGCAGAGTTTCTTAGGGTTGAGGCTGATTCCATGAATAGTCTTTCGAATTTGAACTTGCTACAGTGTATTATTGTAGCTTTCTTCCACCAGGTTATACCAGGCCCCTTGCAGCTATAAACTGTCTTACTTTGACCAAACAGGCAGGACAGCGAATATCAAAATTTCGGAACACAAGGACTACATCCGGTTCCACAAGTATAGCCACTCTGGTCTTGCAGACCATGCTCTGGATGCACGCCACAGAATACGGTGGAAGAAAGCTACAATAATACCCTGTAGCAAGTTCAAATTTGAAAGACTATTCATGGAATCAGCCTTGGCCCTAAGAAACTATCCAAACCTCAACAAATTTGGTTGCATGAGACTGCCCCAAATTTGGAAGGCTTACATCAGCAGACCTTTAGCCCAACAGCCAAGAACACCTACATAGCCTGCTAGGGGACAACATCAGGACTTTTAGGAGAACAATAGCTTCATCACTTCATTCTCAGTTACTGTGTTGTAAGTTCCTTTTGAAGATGGCAACTTGACGTCAAAATATTGGAAATATTTATTAAAGTGTAATTTAATTTATATTCTTATGTACATTGTCAATTCCTTAAGTGATTTAGTAAAAATAATGTCGAAATTATAAATTCGTTTTTTCATTGTTAGGTAAAGAACTTTTCAGACCACTCTCATATTTCCAACATGACAAATAGATTAATTGGAAGAAAATTGTTAATAGATACTAGTAATAATGCAAACTTATTTATTTAGTACTGTCATAGTATTCTATACGCCCCTTGAGGATATGTATTACGCATTGATAATGTGTTATAAATAGTATGATTCATTATGCATTAGATAACATGATTGCTATGTAGATTGATCCTCACTTTTTGACATGCAGATACATTCTTGTACAAACACACACACACACACACACACACACACTGACAGTAATATTGTGAATATTTATTTGCTATTATTTTTTGATACACAACTATACTTGTATATGTAATGATCTTTTGCTTACTGTAGGAAGTGTTAACTGACTGTTTCCTCTTACTGAAATACTCTTATAAAATTTCAAAGGGTTTCAGGTCCTTCCGTCAAACATTTAACATGAACTTCACTGCATGCCAACTTCAAGAGAAGTGTTATGAACAAAATTGTCCACTTTTAGTGGCCTTTATTGATGTAAATGCATTTGAACTCTATCAACTCAGAAGCTCTCTGGAAAATTCTTTTGAAAATTAGTTGTCCATCAGACTTCTTCATTGTTTTTAAGACTGCTACATAATACGTCGGTAGGTGTGATTAGCTAGTAGCCATTTTTGAAATTTCATGGTAATAAGAAGAGTGAAACAAGGCTGTATCTTATCATACTTACCTCTTGCTTTCATTTCAAAATTATTATTGGTACCGGGGGGGGGGGGGGGTCTAAATGCTCATTACCAGGAAGCAGACACTAACTATTATTTGACATAATGCATTTTTTATCTCTCCTTAAAGTCATTCAATGACAACAATCACAACTCAAATGCAACCTGTTTCTCTCATTTATCACTCTCCAAGCAAAAAATTGAGTCTTTACTCCATTGCTAATCACACACACACCCCTATACTCTTTCCAGAAATTTCCCCTTCTTCTCTCCCGTTCAATCATATATTGGAACATTTCTTGAACATCTACCCCCACCATAGTACTTATATGTCCATTATATCTCTTCTGTTTTGCCTTTTGGTTAAATGATATAACTCAGCCATCGCTATGTTCTCATAAGAAGCACTCCATAAACTAGTCACCATTTTGGTTACCCATCCACTTTCACATCGCTAAGAATCATTAAAATACACACTGACAAGCAGAGATAACTTCCTAATCCCTGTTTTTCAGTGTCTTAACATCTAAGTGATCTTTGAGATAATTTGCACACTTTATCAATTTGTCCTCTAACTTCAATTTTCTTTCCACCAATGTTCGTAAATTCTAGTCTCATTGGTTTCTTGCAGTGCACTTCCATCTATACAATATACAGCCAGCAAATATTTTTTTCATTTCCCAAAATGCATAACTTTACATTTTAATTCTGCAGGAATCCTACATCATCAACAAGCAAACCGGCCCCGTGAACATATGCATTTACAGACATAGGACACACCAGGAAGCATGGGGCTAACCACTTTATCCTTGAGTTATGAAGTCCAAGTATAGTTGGAAGGTCGTGGGTACTTAAGTGCCTGTTAGGACCACTGATGATGCTGATGAGTAATTCAACCATTTTGCCTGCTTCTTTTAATTTCTTTACCATTAGCATTCATTTAAGTTATCCTTCCACAATCATTTTTTTTTCCCCACTTATCATCATAATTTTCTCGCATAATCTAATTTTGTCATTCTCACCAACCCTAGTCACCAACCCTTCTTTCCTGTCCTTGGAATAGCTCGTGAGTTTACTGATCACCTTTCTATTTATATACTTACATAACATTTTCTTCCTTTGCAGCTCCTGCTTAATGATGCTACTTATCCATTTAACTTCCTTTTGATTTAAAGGGAAGTTAAATTGTATATCCTTCTAACTCTAGATATGCAATCTGATATACTGCTTTCCTGAAACTTTTGATCATTTCCCATGCATTGACATCTTTTCTTTGCAGTTTTTTTAAGTCATAGTGCTGTTGCTTTCTCCCGAGTTTCTCATAATCACCAGTTTCGTAATTTTACGTATACTCATTCTTAAATGAAAATTCCACGTGCTTATCTACTTGAAATTATCTGCCATATCCATCAATAATGTGAAATTATTTATATTTTTGATGGAGAACTTCACCAGGAATTGATATAACCTATAAGAATGGAAGGAAAATATTTTAATCTTTATGCTCCAGTCAAAAAAAAAAGACAATAAAAACGTTGCTTGTGGTACTGTAACATACTTACAACATTATCATTTTCTCTCATTCGAAACTAAACTCCAAGTAATTATCATCATTTTCACAGAAGCCTATGAATGAAGAACTGGCCTAAGGTTATTATTGTTATTTTCTTGACCTTCATGGAGTCACAAAAGCCTCATCATGGGAAGCCTGCATTTAGTCAATACAAAGTCTGTTTTACAATTCCTTAAACTAATCTGCCGTTACCACTTTCACACCCTCTCAGGCAATGCATTCCATGCTCCTACCACTCTCCATGCAAAAAACGTTTTCCATTTTACTCACTGTTTCCTTTTGCAACTCTAAGTGTAAACATTATTACAAATTAGTTTATGGTTAAAAACATACTGAGTCAATAAGAGTTAGTTTAAGACAGTACTTTACAGATTTTCAGAGTAACATGATCTAAAGGCAGACAGTCAATGTAATAATTCAAATCAGTAAAAAAAAAAAATCGTATTTAGAGTGAAAGCAGCATGTCTCTTTCATTAAATGATTATTGTAGAAAGTTGTTAAATTTAAACGTTCATATTTCAGATAACTATTTCCCAAATACAATCGATTTTTAGAAAGTATTGGTTGATATACCTAATTTAATAATAAATACTGTTTTAACTTGAACAGCTCATAAAAAACTCATCAATAATTAGTAAATCATTTACAGCTTTTGGCATATACAAACCACATAGTGCATATCCCCCCCATTCAAGTGCCATCTCCTATCTATGTGATTTACCACCATGACTCATGGGTAACTACGGACATTATGATGTGGCGAGGACCCTATCTGTTCCACATATTGCTATAAGTATTCATGGCTGTAAATCCATGTACGTTCACGAGGTCGGTTTACCTGTTCTTGGAGACGAAAAACCTTAGTTTTTGGGTGCAAAAAAAAAAAACCCTGTCTCCATATGAGACCAGCTAACTCACCTTTGGTCGAAAGAGACCAGATAAAGTTCCTCATGTCATGGATGGGAATCAAACGCAGGTCTTTCCAACCAAAGGCTTTGTCTGTTCTGACTGAGCTATGGAGGCTCTGTAGTGCATATAGCAGCATTCAATGTTGAAAGTTTTTCCACTTGGTTATGCTATAAATTAAAGATGCCAAGAAATTATATTCTTGGTTTAATTTTTTATTCAAGTGTAACCCAACAAAGTTTACGTGTGAAGTAACTTCACGACTGGGCAACTTATATATAGAGGCTAATGACTTTGCATCACTTGCCTTAGTATGAGACCCAATAAAGGTGAAACCGGTCTGGGTAGTGATCCCTTCCCATAATGCATAGCATTATAGATATCCATAAGGATGTGTGCTTTGCATTATGGGATACTAAGGCAAGTGATGTGAAGTCATTAGTATCTATATACAAGTAACCTAGTCATGAATTGACTACACGTGCTAACTTTGTTTGTTTACACTTGGATAAAAGATGAAACCAAGAATATAATTTCTTGGCATCATTAATTTATAACAGTACTCAATGTTTGAAATGTCCCCCTTTTGAATTCATAAATGCCCGAAGTCTGTGAGACTATATATCAATGATGGCATACACAGCATCCAATGGAAATGCTGCCATTCGCTCCAAATCTGCCTTCAGCCTGGCGATACGGTCATTTCTTGCAGGCTGCTCTCTCTGTCTCTCAAGCTCTGACCACAATTTGAAGTCCCACAGATTCAGATTGGGACTTCAAGACTGCCAACAGTTGATATGTGTTTGGGCACATATGCCTCCAACCACTATTGTATGGTTTTTGCTTTGTGTGCAGGGACTGAATCCTGTTGGAAGGTCCACCTGCCACCTGAAACAAGGTGTTGTTCAGGGGCTGCACCGCAGGTTCCAGCATGGTGTTTTGATACACTTTGGCAGAGGTTTTGACCCTTTCTGGCAGAAATGCAATGTGGATACCCCTTGATACATTACCTCCCACCAAACTACTGATGGGGGGGGGGGGTAATGATCTCTCGGAATTCTTAGTGCTATGGAACATGCTGTGCAACCATCCAGGACATATATCCGATCATTTTGGTGTTAAACAACTCTTCAGTTGTGAAAAGATTTTCTCATCTGTCTGTTGTTCTCATACCACCAGAGAGGTGCCTTTGATTTTATCACCCTCTGCTGCATAAGTTCTGGTGTTAGGAAGTGCCTAGTAGCATGACGATAGGCTCTCACCCCCAGGTCATTAGTTAGTCATGTGACATCATTCATCTCTTGCGTATAACGATACACATCTCTTGCATATAACGATAACTTATAACGATACACAGAAGATGTATTGTTATAAGTTAATAGTCCAATACACAAACATCTACTGATCCTGAGTCTTAGCATGTCGGAAATAACCGATGGCTGCATTCCAACCTTGTGAAGTGCTATTACAGCTATATGGTTTTCATAACCTCCCCACTGAATGTTAACCTAGTAGAGTTTAGTAGTACTACTAACTCTCTCTGTCTATTGATAAACACATGAATGCTGACTGTGCACAGCACCACTAATGGAACCAGGTTTGCACAATTCTGTGGGCAGCATGTGCATAAGTTGTAACAGTATATATTGCAAGGCTGTGTATAAATTCTTCACAATTCTTTACAAATTTAAAAGAACTGCAATGAGGAAATGTCATGTCCTGCCATTTAATATGGTGATGCGTATTAATATCATGGTCATGTAATCCAGACGTACTGAATGGATGGAATTCATTTGTTCTTCACATTTAACATCAGCTCCTCAACCGAGCATCCATTTTGGCCATTGTAGGTGTTTTGAAGGAAGGAGTTCATTGAATTTTTTATTTTTTTTTCAAAAAGTTTTTGAATGTATGGAACTATTAGCCTATATTTATTTATGTCAGATGACTGTTCAGATAGTTAATTGCTTAATGTTCAGTTAATAGTAAATATTTTATTGCCATTTAAATAGTGATCATTTTGTATCTGATCATTTTGTTAACACATCCTCATCACAATAGCTAATGCAGTCTTGATTTGCAAGGATTTTTATAACCATTTAAAGAAATAATTTTGTATATGCTCAGATTCCTGTTAATATATCTTCACCAGAACAATTAACATACTCGGTTTGTAAGAATTTTAATGATGCCAGACTTCTGACTAGATGGTTGATGGGAGTCTATATGAATATATCATCTGGGGAAAGTAGGTTTTTCTGTTTCCAGAAAATCTCAAAGATTTGTCTGGAAAACAACATATGAGACCAAATACAATATTTTGTTATCCTTTTACAGTTCCAAAGTAAATTTGATGTGCTGTTGATCTCATCAACAGCACATCAAATGGCACAAATCAAATTAATTTCATATCAGCTTGCTTTCTGTTCCATTAATGTACCTCATACTCTCTTCTTAGATACGTATATTACATACTACCATACATTGAGTAGTCATTACCCAGATTAAACATATGGTCAAAAATTACATTTTACACATTTTAAAAATTACTTCATAATAATTCTGATCACATGGTTGAATTACAGATGATTGGAGCAAAGCTCTCATATTACATAGTTTGATTTGATGGTGGATGAAGGTACAGCAAGATGGTTTGGTGTTAAATCAGAGATGCAAGGGTACACGTTATTTCCATTACTATTTGTCCTCTATATGGATAGTATTACGAAGGAAAATGGTATTATGCTGGCCTTTTACTTTATGCAGATGATGATGTATTCCTAAAAAAATCCAGTAAAAGGCTGCAGGATTTCCTAACTAAATTAGATAACTGTTGTAACAAATTTGTATGAAAGTTAGCAATTAAAAAAGGACAGGTTATGAAAACAGGCTAGAAACACTGAAAATTTCAATTGCATCCTAAATGGAGAACCTCTAAAACAAGTAAAAGATTTCAGTTATTTAGGCATAATTTTTAGTCAAGACAGCAATTAAATATGAAAACAGACAACGGAATGAGCAAAGCTAATATGATGAGAAGTCAGCTGAAGAAATTTATGTGAAATATGAGAGTTAAAACATTATACTAGCTATATACAAGGCAGTATGTAAACCAGTTTTTACTTATGGATCACAGTGCTGGATTAGAAATAAAGCACATGATCAAAGATCAGAGACATGAGAAAAATTAGACAAGCAAATAGATGGTATCACAGGCACAACCATATTAAAACCAAGAATATTAGGAAGGAACTCGATAGAATTCGGTTGGCATGTTCCCTAAAGCCAAACTATTCAGAATAGCTTCATTTGCATGAAAAATTTGGAATTTTTTGTTTGTGTATCTCTGACATAAATAAATGCTTCACTTACATCATTTATTCTCTACTGCTTATAGTTGTTATTAAAACGATACATACATCTAAGTGAGGGGTGAGGGGCAGTGATTCGCTATGTGGGTAGCATAGAACCTGGCATATTGTATGACGGGGATGTGTTTGTATATGGTTTGATTTTAATCAAATTTTGTCACACTGTTTGATCTTCTTCTCAGTTCAAAAACAATAATTATCAAAGATTGTCAAGAGAAGCACAACCTGCATCAACCTATGGTTTCCCTTATTCTCTATATCTTTTAGTTTCTGATTTTTGAGTGCATGTCTTTAAATATTTGAATGATGTTATATTCAGCTAGTGAAAGATTGTGTAAATTATTAATTTAGTTATTAAATTATCTATTTCCTTGTATCTCATCATTATTATTCTAGAAAACTTTTTAAATATCTTGCACACCATCTGATAATCAGAACAGATTATCTCAGATGCTATGCAAATTATTTAATTTAGTTATTAAATTTATATTGTTCCTTGTTTCTCATTTTTATTATTCTAGAAAACTTTGCCATCAAAGAAGATTATTAGTACTTAAAACACATGAATGCAGAAATGATTCTGCATGATAAACATATTCATACTGAAATGCTATTTAGGTGGGTGGTTGATGGAGAGATATCAGAGAGTAGTTTATTCAGGAGTAGAGCCCAAAAGATGGCCTATGACTAGTGGTGTGCCGCAGGGTTCTGTTCTTGGACCACTGCTGTTTAATTTGTTCATTAACGATATAGGGAAGGAAGGAAGGAAGAGTAACAGTTCATTTGTTCGCTGATGATGCAAAGTTGGGTAGGGCAATAGTGAATGCAGAAGATGTCAAAATCTTGCAGGACGACTTGGATAAATTGGAGTTCTGAGCTAAGGAGAATGGATGCCAGTTGAATGTGACAGGATGTAAGGTTATGCATTTTGGGGTGAAAAGATTAGTAGCAGTATACCACATTGGTGGAACTGTACTCCAGAGATTGATGAGGCCAGGGACTTGGGAGTGTTGGTGGATAGGGAGATGAAGTTTAGGGGGCACATTGCAAAAGTGGCTAAATCAGCTCATAAACCCACTTGGTTGTTGAAAAATACTTTGACGAGCAGAGACAAGCAAGTTATTGTTCCTCTGTACCAAGCCTTGATAAGACCTCATCTCGACTACTGTGCCCAGATTTGGTCACCTAGGCTTCTTCTTGATGTGGAGGAGGTGGAGAGGATCCAGGAGCGAGTGACCAAGATGATAGCAGGTCTATGGAATGAACCTTATGAGAACAGGTTGAAGATTTGTGGGTGGCAGAAAAGGGGAGATATGGTTGAGACATTCAAATTGCTAAAGGGTTTCTATAGGATTAATTCAGAGGATATTTTTGAGATCAGGACTGGTGGTGGGAGAACTAGGGGACATATATGGAAGCTGGGCAAGAGTGTGGTTAGCGAGGGTGTTAGAGCTGGGTTCTTTACTTTGAGTGGTAAATGAGTGGAATAAGCCGCCAGAGTCTGTTGTAGGTGCTATGACGGTGAGTGAGTTCAAGGAAAGGTATGATAGATACTGTGAGAATGTCGTATAGTTGTGTGGTGGACTTGATGTTTAGGGGCTCCCTCGATGAGTCTAAGGACTCCCTGGAGTCACCCGTAATAATAATATATATATGTGGACTCTGAGTCACAGCGAGTTATTTAATTTATTACTACTGTGTGTTAGTATTCTGTGCAAGTAATACTCAGAATGCCATTATGAATATAGAATTTATCAATTGTTATGAAGTATTTTTTATTTCATTGTAATATAAATATAATGCATAAATGATTCCTATTCTTGAAAAATTCTTTGCTTTTTCTTCACTCAGTAATACATTTATCTCTCGATTATCCAACATTCAAATAACTGAACCTTCAATTAACTGAGCCTTGAATGAGTTAGTTTAGGGATCATTTAATTGAAACTCATATAATTGGTAGATTATCTGACCAACTAGCTCCAACCAGCAAATTGATTTCCCATTGCAGTCTGATAATTGAGAGATTACTGTATTCTCAGAGAACGATAAAAATAAATAAATGAATAATTGTCATCCATTTTGTGTTGTTGCAGATAACTGGAGACTCAGAAAGTGACCATTCCCCTAGTCCAACTCCAACACCTAGTCTAGCTGAAGATTCCAAGGGAAGAGTAGCTGATATGCCCTTCTGTGAGGCTGATTTATTAAACCTTGGAGAAAGTACTTTAAGCAAACCTCTGAATTCCTCATCTGAAAATGTGCATCCTCAGTTAAACCTCTTAGATATTTCTGAAGGTGACATGGTTCGCTCACCTAGTAATTTTGACCTTCTTAGCAATCCTCAGACTGTTCCTCTAATAACTACTTCAGATACTGGATCCTCACTGAACAATTTTGATATATTTTCCAATGGCCCTACACTCTCAACTCCATCCAAAAATGAACACACTGACAAATCCACCTTATTTGAATTGATAAAAGATCAACCTAACTGTTCACCTGATTCGAGAAAAACTAGTAATGAAAAATTAGCTGAAGAAGAAGAAGAAGAAGAAGAAAATATATTTGACCCGTTTGGCACAAATAATGGTTCAGTTAATTTTAAAAGCAGTGCTAGTGCTTCAAATACTCCACAGGTGAAGTTTTGTTGTGTATAAAATTTTCATTTATTTAGATATCTCATTAATCAGTGGCATTTATGAAGACAAAAAGTTTTGCACATGATTATCCCAACATTTATTTCTAACGTCACTATTGATAATCATCATAATAATAATTTTGAAAAATGTATAGTATTAAAATATATGAAATACTATATTTTAACATCAGATGCTGTGAAAATGAGGGAATTGGATTTAAGCAGTTATATGAAAAGTATAAATATTTTTATCTCTATGCTGCATTTGGTCATTTATTAAATATTAAACTTTATATTGGCTTTATTAGTCGACCAGAGTTTTTTTTGAAAAATATATACAGTTGTCTACAAGTTTACTCAGCAGTTCTGTCTGGCTTCTTCAAGACATGTGTACCAGTACATGGAACTCAACGTTTGCTAGTAAAAAAAGAATGGAGAAACACTATGAAATAAATTAAACTGACTCATAACATCATAAGCATGGAACATGGTGTGTCAGTCATTGTTTTTTGAGCATGTTATATAGTTTTTAGCGAAATGAAATTCTGGTAAGCTGAGCGAACTTATTAGGCTTTTCCAGATGTCTTTCAGAATCATTCCTTGATTTCTGTTTAGATTTTCTCCAGAGCAGAGTACCACGGCAGCTTCTTTAAAGTTTCTACATCGAAAATCCTCTTCTATATAGGACATGGAGCTTTTATCCCATTCGATGGTGTGGTTAATTCATATGCTTAAGGATAGAGCAAATATAGAAGAGGCTTTTGATGTAGAAACTTTAAAGAAGCTGCCGTGGTACTCCGCTCTGGAGAAAATCTAAACAGAAATCGAGGAATAATTCTGAAAGACATCTGGAAAAGCCTAATAAGTTCGCTCAGCTTACTAGAATTTCATTTCGCTAAAAACTATATAACGGGCTCAAAAAACAATGACTGATTCACCACGTTCCATGCTTATGATGTTACACGTTGGTTTAATTTATTTCATAGTGTTTCTCCATTCTTTTTTACTAGCAAACATTGAGTTCCATGTACCGGTACACATGTCCTGAGGAAGCCAGACAGAACCGCTGGTGAAACTTGTAGGCAATTGTATATATTTTTCAAAAAAATCTCTGGTCAACTAATAAAGCCAATATAAAGTTCAAGTTTAATAAATATTTTTAATTGAACTGATGAGCTGCTACATACATCACTGGTTGTAAGAAACCAATGCATTACAACTATAGTTTCAAAGAAAAGGTAAGGGATAGAAGGATAAAATTTAGAAAAACAGTATTTTCTTCTACGCATTCATGCCGATACCTTAATCCTCAAGGATTAAGGTATTGGCATGCATTAAAAGCATTTACAAGAGCATTAAAAAAAAAAAAAAAACTTTTTTTTTTTTTTTAATGTCACATCATCAAAATGGTGTGATATTAAATATTTTTATTGTGAATTGGTTAATGCCAGATAATCTCAGAACTGTGCTTTGGATACCTGATTGATTTTTTTAAATTTCAAGTCATCTCAGATTTCCAGGATGCAGGATGATAGTTTCATAGTGTAATGATTCACCAACTCTTATGCAGCAGTTAGACTCAAATCCACAACCAATAAATTTGAAGATAGAAAATCGGTTACCTTGGCTAATAGGAAAATTAGGACTATAATAAATGATTGTGTTGTGACAGACATAGAGTTTTCTGAACCAATCTACTTTCATTTTAGGGAATAAAAGTGATGAATG
Organism: Typopeltis vanoorti; assembly: GCF_054136105.1. Classification (NCBI taxonomy): domain Eukaryota; kingdom Metazoa; phylum Arthropoda; class Arachnida; order Uropygi; family Thelyphonidae; genus Typopeltis; species Typopeltis vanoorti. The sequence continues at coordinate 35,253,662 of NC_143550.1, read as the reverse complement.
TGTTGGATAATGTTGAATGTACTGCATGTGACAAGTTAGTATACAAGTTAAAAAAAAAAAAAAAAAAAAAAAAACAAGACTGGAAGGAATGACAGATTGAGGGGAAGTTGATTGTTTGAAAAATAGTAGCAAATTGTGTGGATATGTAGAAAATTCATTGAATAATAATGAGCCAAAAGGCAACTTATTAAAAAATAATTTATTGAATAACAGTTCACCAAAAAAAAGTGATTAATCAAAAAGGCATTTTCTTGAAAAAATAATTCGTTGAATGGCAATTTACCAAAAACACAATCTATCATAAGGCAGTTAATTGGAAACCCACAATGTATTATAACTACAAATCATCACATCAGTTCATCAAAAAATGAATTGTAATGAATGTTATTTCATCAAATGAATGTTATTTCATTTGATGAATGTTATTTCATCAAAACCTGAACCTATGTCCAAATTAGTTGCTGTTTTGATGATCCATATATTAAAGTATGAAGTAACTAAAAAAAAAAGTATATTATTATTATTATATATACTTTATATCCATCTACATCTTGTTCTTCCTCTGGGTCTTTTTTTCCCACCAACCTAGTAAAGAACACTTGTTTTGCTCTCCCATTCTGTTTAAGTGACCTTATACCCTGAGATTAGCTCTACTAACACATTCCTATGCTAACAATTGCAAGTTCTTTCCTAATATCCTCATTTTTAATGTGATACAAAAATTGATGCCATCTGTTCACTCCACTAATCTCAAAACTCTCGTGTCAGAGGTCTCCAGTCTTTGATCAAGTGTTTCATTTCTAACCCAGCTCTCAGATCCATAAGTTAAAATTGGTTTGAACACTGTCTTGTATACAGGTAATTACTGTTTTGATTAATTTCTTTCTTATTCCATATAAATTTATTCATCTGACTTCCTACCATACCAGCTTACTAATTCTGTTGTCTATTTTTATATATAATGTATTGTCTTCACTAAAAATTGTGCCTAAATAGCTGAAATGTTTTACTTGTTCTATAGGTTCACCATTCAGGATACAGTTGATGTTTAAATGTTTCTGCCTATTTTCATTGTCTTGTTATCGCTGATTTTCATACCAAATTTATTACAACAGTTATTCAATTTAGAATAACTGTTGTAATAAATTCAGGGAATCTTACAGATTGTACTGGATTTATTCAAAAGTATAACGTCATCTGCATAAAGTAAAGAGCTAAGATTAACATTGCCAGTTTCGATATTAGATTTAATACCACTTTCCTTCATAATGTGATCTATATAGATAATGAATGACAGTTTAGATAAAATGAACCTTTGTCACACACCTGATTTTATATCATATCATCTTCTTGTACCTCCTTCATTTCTTACTGTTGACTGGCCCTTAAATCCCTAAAAAATAACCAGGACATTATAATCACAAAAGCAGATAAAGGGAATGCCACTGTTGTTTTAGATCGGACAACTTACATAGAAAAAAATTAACCATTTGATATCGGACCACAACACATACCAAATGGTAAACTACAACCTTATGAAACGCATCAAAAAGAAAACAACTGAATTAATTAAATCTGTTAACACATGGTCCGAAAAAACAACAAAAAAACTAATACCCTGTTATGCCTGCATGCCCAGAATTTATGGCCTGCCAAAAATACACAAAACGGACACACCACTACCTCCGACTGTTGAAGGAATTGAGAGCCCTAATTACCACTTAGCCAAAAAATTAGCGGCTACACTCAAGGAATTGGTAGGTCAGTCCTCTTCCTACATAAAATATACACATTTCATAAACAAAATTAAAAACATCACACTCAACGACCAAGATTTATTAGTCAGCTTTGACATAACTTCCCTTTTCGCCAATGTCCCAATCAATGATACTATCATGCTCCTACAGAACATATTTCCACATGACATCATGGCCCTCTTTGCCCACATACTCTGCTCTGGATATTTCTTGTGGCAAAACAATTTTTACCTTCAAAAAGGGGGTACAGCCATGGGCTCACCCCCCCCCATAGCTAACTTTTATATGGAAGACGTTGAGCAACGAGCTCTAGAGTCAGCATGCCTAAAGCCCAAAATTTGGCTCAGATATATCGACGATATTTTCTCCATTTGGCCCCACGGCCGTGAAGCACTAAATACATTCCTTAGCCACCTGAACAAACAACACAAACATATCCAATTCACCATTGAAATAGAAAAAAAAACAACTCTCTTCCGTTCCTAGACACACTCGTCACACATCTTCCCTCAAGCTGTCTATCCTTCTCAGTCTACCGCAAACCTACACACACAGGACAGTACATACACAAAAATTCTTATCGCCACCCAACACAAAAACTAGGGGTCATAAGCACCCTTAAAACACAGAGCTCAAACTATTTGTTCAAATGAAGCAGCTCTAAACCAGGAATACAAGATCATCAACCATACATTTATAAAAAATTGATACAGTAAAAAAACTATTCACAAGATCCTCCACAGAGATACTAGTAAAAACAAAAAAGATTTCAAGAATGCTATTGCCATACCTTATGTTAGAGGCATTTCCGAAAAAATAGAACACTACACAAATACAACATCAAAACTACCTTTAAACTCCTGACAAAAATAAGACACCTACTCGGTCTTTTTAAAGATCCTCTTCCACACCTAGCCCACCCAGGGGTATACAAAATACAATGCACATGTAACGTACCATACATAGGGGAAACAGGGAAAAACATTCCAATTAGGAAGGACGAACACAAATGACACATTAAATATCTCCATTTTGGAAAAACCGGGCTTTCTGACCACGCACTCCAAACATACCACAGAATTAATTGGAAAGGTACCAAGTTCCTACACCGCACCAAAACCTGGTTTGAGAGAAAATTTAAAGAAGTATGTGAAATGATCAAAAATTATCCAAATCTGAACAAAAATGATGGCCTAACCATTCCAAAAATGTGGGGGACCCATTTGCAACCTTTATAGCAACCAGAACAAGCCAAAGAAAAATCCCATTGCAGGAAGACTTGGTGAAGTGTTTTTTTTTTCCCTAACATTCAATAGCAACTTGAAATGTACAAATCCAGAAGAAAATCTTAGTATAACAATCTGAACTGTACAAATCCAGAAGAATCTTAGTACAGGAGGACTTTAGCATAGTTTATTGTAGTTTTTTATTTTTTATTTATTAATTAATTATATATATATATATATATATATATTTTTTTTTTTATTAAGTTTTTTTCTACATCTAAAAGATTATTTAAGACACATCATCAAATTCCTGATAAACATCCCCACCTGGGGGGGGTGTTACAGAATATTATGCTAGTACTGCATGAAAGGGTTGCATCCTTATTGGCTTTGCATCGATAATTTTCCTCGAAATTAGTCTGTCATCTGTCATGACTTCATTTATTATCAGAACTTTAATTTTGGTCTTCTGAAATCTTCTTGTAGCAATCCATTTTGAACTTGGTCTTCCTCTGGGTCTTTTTCCTGCCATTCTGGCAAAAAATACTTCTTTTGCCATAATGTACATAACCTTTCCTCATCCACTCTCTTAAAGTGACTGTACCACCTGAGATTAGCAGAGCTAATCTCAGGTGGTACAGTATATCCTCATTTTTCCTTATTACAGTATATCCTCATTCGAATATCCTCATTTTTAATATGATACAGCCATTGATGCTATCTGTTCACTCAACATTCTTTGATCAAGTGTTTTATTTCTGGCCCATGTCTCGGATTCATAAGTCAAATTTGGTTCTAACATATTTTACACAGCTGGTTCAGTGTTTTGACAAATTTGTCTGTAATTCCATATAAATTTATTCATTTGACTTCCTACAATATTAGCTTTTCTACTTCTATTTGTCAATATGCATATTCAGTTTACCATCTTCCTAAAATGTACAAATTGTGCCTAAGTGGCTGAAATGTTTTGCTTGTTTTATAGGTTTTCCATTTAGGATGCAGTGGATGTTTTCAATATTTTTGCTTATTTTCATTTTCTTTGTCTTTTTTGTTACCGGTTTTCACAAAATATTTATTACTATAGTTATTCAGTTTATTCCGGGAGTCCTGTAGAATTGTACTGGATTTGTTTAGCAGTGTAACATCCTCTGCATAAAGTAGAGGGCTGAGATTAACATTTCCAATTCTGATATCAGACTTAATACTACTTTCATTCATAATGTGATGTAATCAATTTAAAATGTCTCTCTCTCTCTCTCTTCAAATCCTATTCATATCTTTGCTAGTGACAGTACTCTTCATTACTGAGATAAAGAGTAAAAAGGCTTCACTTTGGCAATGTAAAATTATACAAATTAAGTGGATATTGAGTCCAACATTGTTTCCAGGCCAATTGTGGAGGCTCTAGGATGGAGACTCTAAGAGTTTCATTTGAAAATTAGTAGCTGCCAACGAATTCATTAGAGAAGTTTTATTTCCAGAAAGTTTGAAACCTCAACCTTAAACTTCAGTATTTACATTTGGGTCTACCTACTCACTGATGAAGACCTCAACAAAGGTCGAAACCGGTCTGGGTAGTGACCCTCGCTCCACAATGTATAGCTTCATACATGTCCATAAGAAGATGTGCTTTACATTATGGAAAATACTAAGGACAGTGATCACAACTTACTCCACCTTTACTACGAGTCGCCCCAGCCTGAACCAGGTGTTGGCTTATGCTTCGATCTGCCGAAACTTTTATAGTTTCTATATATTCGGCATGACAAGGTGCCAAGAGAGAAGCTATTCAATATGCTACAGTTATATAGTGTCAGTGGGGCATTATATCAAGTAATACTTAGTATGTATTTGAGTTGTAAGTCTGCAGTTAGAATTGAAGGAAGTACAGGAAGATGGTTTAATGTTAAATCTGGTGTGAGACAAGGATGTACATTATCCCTTCTGTTATTCATTATATATATGGATCACATTATGAAGGAAAGTGGTATTAAACATGATATCGAATTGGAGATGTTAATGTCAGCTCTTTGCTTTATGCGGATGATGTTATACTTTTAAATGAATCTGCTACAAGTTTGCAGGAATCCCTGACTAAATTGAATAACTGTTGTAATAGAAATGGTATGAAGGTGAGCATTAAAAAGATAAAGACAATGAAAATAGGTAGAATTGTTGAAAATGTCAGCTGTGTTGTGAACAGGGAACCTGTGGAACAAGTAAAACATTTCAGCTACTTAGGCGCGATTTTTAGTGAAGATGGTAAATTGAATATGGGAATAGACAACAGAATCAACAAAGCTGGTATGGTAGGAGGTCAATTAAATAAATTCATATGGAATAAGACAGAAATTGGTCGGAACACTGAATTAGCTGTATACAAGACAGTGTTCAAACCAGTTTTGACTTATGGATCTGAGAGCTGGGTTGGAGGTAGAACACTTGACCAAAGACTAGAGACCGCAGATATGAGAGTCCTGAGAAAGATTAGAGGCGTGAACAGATGGCATCAATGGCAATATCATATTAAAAAGAGGATATTAGGAAAGAACTTGACATTGTCGGCATCCAGGAATGCATTAGCTGAGCTAATCTCAGGTGGTATGGTCACTTAAACAGAATGGGCTAGGAAAGATTGACAAAACAAGTGTTCTCTGCCAGGTTGGCAGGAAAACAACCCAGAGGAAGACCAAGATATAGGTGGATTGATACGGTACAATGTGCCTTAGACGATAGAAATATAAGATCTGATAATGATATTATCATTATCAGATCTCATGTAGTACTATCATATCCTGTACACTCCTTGAGGGTACATGTCAGGATGATGATGATGAGTTTTTTTATTTTTTATTTATTTATTTTTTTTATATAGCTAGAGGTCAGGCTAAGAAAAAGATTATTAACAGCTTAGATTTAATTTACCTTTATAGAGTGCAAGAGCTTGGTTTCCTATACACATGTATCTTTCTGACGATGACCTCGGTACAGGGTCGTAATCAAGTGTTATTTTATTAATAATAAGTAAAATAATCATTTCAACACGTGTGTTTTGTGTCCCTAAATTTGTAAATATCAATATAATATCTGTTCCAGTCCTCTACAGCTTGTACACCAACTTATCATAGTAATTTATCAAACATTTTTGCAAAGTCCAAGAATATCATTGTATGCAACTTTCTCTTATCTGACACTTGTTACTCTGTTGTAAAATGCAAGTAAATTTCTAAAACAGGACCTACTCTTCAAAACACATGCTGACCATCTTAAAGAATGCTACGTCCATCAACCTAATCCTGTATTCTATTCCTAACCAATCTCTCCATCACCTTGACTACAACTGCAGTTATACAGACTATCCTATGAGTGGAAACTTCTGTCATAGAACCATGCTTGTGGAGTGGTACTATTTTGCCTTCTTTCCACTCATTAGGAAATCTACCCACTGCAAGACTCATTAAATAATCAGGGTCGAGAGCATAGCTAACTGTTGTGCACATTCCTTAAGAATATGTGGTGATATTCCCACATTCTTATTAACATCTACTTAACACCTGATAAACCTCTGATTCTTTCACTTCCAATTCTCCTAATATTTGCCTCCCTTCTATATATTGCACTACATCATTTACACCAGTATGATATACACTGATAAAATGCTCGTTCAATAATTCCACTGCATCCTTTGCAACAATCATTCTGCTACAATGACTATGTACCATTGTCAACCTGCCATAATTATTCTTTCTCTTGCTTGCCATATAGCAGAAAAACTCCTTTAATTAACCTTTGCCTGACTAGCCAATCTTCCCTTATACTGCATCTTTTCTTAGATTCTCATCACCTTCCTTGCCTGCACTTTATACTCTTCATGGAGCTGATCAACACCGACTGTCTTGTACCTCCTCCAGGCCATTTTCCTTTCCAGCACAGGTTGCTTGATTTCTCTTTTCATCCATTCCACTTCTACTCTATTTACTTGCTTAACCCTTTGTATGCAGTTATAATTGCTTGTGTCAGATACTGTCTTGTGAATTTCCATGTACTATCAACATTTTTTATACTCAGCTCATCTACCCAATGTACTGATGCTAATTGACTACAGATCTTCCCATAATTACCCATTTTATACTTCTATATATATCCATTTTTGGTAGTAACCTTTTCCTCTTTCACTACTTCCCAAACAAGTACCTCATGATCACTCTCACCAGCCACAGTGTTAATATCTCATTAACAACTCAATCTTTTGAAGTCAGCACCAAATCAAAATATTAAAGGGTCTAGTTCCTTCAGTCACATGCTGCCTAAGATATTTATCTATCAGAAATTCAACAGACTCACTCTCCTTGTTTCCATACACAGTCTCCTCCTTTCATTCCATATGCCTGTAATTATAATATCCCATTTACACCATATACCTGTAACATTTTGAAGAGCTTTCCTCTTGGCATCTTGTCATATGCCTTTTCTAGATCAACAAAACTTATACAAATCATTGTTATATTATTATTATTTGACACCTCCATGGAGTCCAAACATCGAGGGAGGGCACCTGCTCTACAACACTGTCTCCACCATTCAATCCACTGCACTGACCATAACTACACCAAAGCCATCTACCACTGACCACCACTAATATTTCCACAGACAATCACAAACATCCATGCCAGGATTCGAACCCGCAGCCTTTTGGCTGGAGAGTGGATATGCTAATCACTTGGCGAAACAGGAAAAAGTTATATTCTCAAGATTTCTCAACTATTTAAATTAAAGTGAATACCTAATCCTAACAACCTCTGTTTGGCCTGAATCCAGCTTCCTGTCCACAATTTTTCTTAGCCATTTCTCAAGAATTGAATGTTCCTGGTAAGATTTATACTTGCATAAATCTTACCAGGAACATTCAATAGGTAAATAACTGTAATTCTCACATTCAGTTTTTTTTTTTTTTTTTTTTTTTTTTTTTTTTTTAACTATGAGAGCTCTGCTTCAATTGTCTGGAATTCAACTTTCTGACCAGGCCTTCTGAATTATGCGATGCTGCCACTGTAAAGCTTTTGCACCTCCATATATGAGCATTTCTAATCAAATTTCATATACCAGCTGCTTTTTCACATTAGAGGTTTTAATTACTCTTTCTACTTCAAGTATGGATATATATTCCTGACTACATTCCTGTTGAAAGTTTATTTTTCACTTGATTAGACTATAATAAATTTAGTTTAATCCTTTATCCAAGTGTGAGCAAACAAAGTTTGCAACTGAAAGTACCTTCAGGACTGGGGTAAGGTGGAACAACACCAGGCAACTCGTAGCAAAGGTGGACCAAGCTAACAACACTCCTATCCCAGTATCTCCCATAATGCAAAACACATCTCCTTGTGGATATGTATAATGTTATGCATTAATAGATTGGCCACTACCCAGACTAGTTTCGACCTTTATTGAGGTCTCTTCAGTGGGAGCCAGGCCCAGAGGTGGAGATACCAGGCTGAAGATATTTTCAGGCGCAAACTTTGTTTGCTCACACTTGGATAAAGGATTAAACTAAATTTATTATAGTCTAACCAAGTGAAAAATAAACTTTCAACATCTTGCTCTGAATCCAGAGTAATTTAATAAAAAAGGTGGCACACCTTTTGGAAACTCCTATAGGTAAAGATGACCTCACTATTGCTTCTGCCTGGTATCTCCACCTCTGGGCCTGGCTCCCACTGAAGAAACCTCAATAAAGGTCAAAACTAGTCTGGGTAGTGGCCAACCCCTTAATGCATAACATTATACATATCCCCAAGGAGATGTGTTTTGCATTATGGGAGATACTAGGATAGGAGTGTTGTTAGCTTGGTTCACCTTTGCTATGAGTTGCCCGGTGTTGTACTACTTTACCCCAGTGAGGTAGTACAACACCATATTCAGTCCTGAAGATATTTTCAGGTGCAAACTTTGTTTGCTCACACTTGGATAAAGGATTAAACTACCGTATATTATCGCATATAATGCGAACTAGAAATTTTGTTTGAAAACTAGCCCTAAAATGGCATGTCCATGTATAATGCGATCTGTTAATCTTGTTCCATAACATTATAAATAACACAATACGAATTAACGAAAGAAATATTTATTTTAAAACAAAATGTCAAAATACAATACGAATTAACGAAAGAAATATTTATTTTAAAACAAAATGTCAAAATCCTTTAAATTCTTCATCTTTTGAGTCGTCAAACATTTCATTTATAAATTCATCTGTAGGGATTGCGTCATCAGTGTAGCAGTTGTCGTCATCATCTTCATGCTCTCCAATTTGCGTCATCCTCGCTTTCGTATATGATGTGATCTTCGGATCCATTCATTGAATTACTTATTCCACATTTAAGAAATGAGCGTTGAATCATTTCAGATGGTATCAAATCCCATACTTATTTAACCCAGCTGGTGACTCAGGCTTCTGAATATTCCCACCCTTTGTCATCTTCACCAAACCAGATGACATCCATTCTCTTCATTTTTTACGTAAGTGATCTTTAAATGACTTATTCAAGCTGACATCAACCGGTTGCTAAACGGAAGTTAGACCACCCGGTATGACTGCTAGGTCTGTACATAGCTCACGTGCTTTCTCTTTTTGCTTGCCTCTGTTAAATTTGCCCGGAACATATCCCAGACTAGCATGCTTTGTTGACGTAACAAGCTACCTGGACGTATGTTCCATACTTGATCCAGCCACACTTGTACGCCTTCATCCATCCAACCTTTCTGATTGGTGCGAACAATTACACCTGATGGAAATTTCATATGCTTCGGAATTTTCTTCCTTTTAAATATCACTGTTGGCTTTAATTTGGTTCCGTCTGCCATGCATGCTAGAACAATGGCAAAATGCGTTTTTTCATGTCCCGTTGTTTTTATGAGGACACTCTTTTCACCCACTGAGTTTACTGTTTGATTCCCAGGCATATCAAAGTACATGGGCGTCTCATCCATATTGCCAATTTGGGAAAGTTCATATCCGTGACACTTCCGTAATTTTATGATAAATTTATGGAAGGACTGCACATTTTCTTCAAGCTGCTTTGGTAACTTCTGCGCAATTTTTGTTCGGTGTCGTAATGTTAATGCTTTGTGTTCCATAAATCTGTTGCACCACCCAGGCGAAGCAAGAAAAGATGAAATACCTGGCGTGTCCTTGAATTTACCATTCTTGAGTTGTAGAGCTCGTAAACGAATTGCATTTCTTGTTACTATAATGCCATCTTGTCGTTGCATCAAGATCCATTCATTTAGCTCTTCTTTGAGTTCTGGAAAGGATGCTACATCTCCATGACGGGCACGTTTCGTTTTGGGGATTTTTTTCAGGACTGTCTTTTTTGCTTACACCAAAGTCTAATATTACTCTCTGCTACACCAAATTCTCTCATAGCAACACTGTTATTATGTTCTTCTGCAAACTGCACGACACGCAATTTAAATCCTGTTTCAAAAGATGAATGTTTCTGTTGGCTCATTTTCAGGCTAGGTTTGTTTAACGAATAATATTTAAAATGAACTGTGGTTAAACCGATATACCTAACTGTGTTCTATCTATCTCACTGTGCTCTATCATTCGGCGACGGAGAGCGCATGCACAGATACGATGCGCGCTCGGTCGCCAAATGCGAGTGGGTCAAGTAGATTTGGTTGCATAGGCATTAGGTAGTATATATTGTGTGTGCAAGTCTAATAAGATGTTATATTTTTTAGGATCCGCATATAATGCGAACCCCTAACTTTAAGTAATATTTTTTACCATAAATTTTTTGCATTATATGTGATAATATATGGTAAATTTATTATAATGACTACGTTCCTGTTGGGAGTTTTCTACCAACATACTGACACTGCTTGTTTAATTTAGCAGTCTTTCAAAGTAATTACTCAGAACATCTAGAATATCTGTCTTCGATTTTCATGCCACCTTTATCATCTCTGATTCCTTTTACAGTACATTTTCAATAGCGTCTGAAATATTTTACTACCTTCCTGATACTTATTTGCGATGTTCTTACCAAAGTCTTCCATAACTTTTGTTTTGCTAATTTTATACAGTGCTTTGCTTTCTTGCATTTCTCTCTGAATTCTCTAAGAGCACCAGTTGACTTACTTGTCAGGAACTTTTGATTTGCTTTCTTCTTTTTTCCTGACTGCCTCTTTAATTTCCTGAAACAACCATGGAGTTCTAATTTTTCTGTCCTTACAGGCAACCTCATGAATGCTTCTCTTGCTGAATCAGCAATGCTTTCTTCAGAGTTTGCTATTGAATCTCCATGGTTTGGTTCTTGTTTTGAAATTCTTTCATTATTTCTTTCAATGACATTTGTGTTTTTCAGTATAGAATTCACCTCTGAAAGCTGCTCATGTTAAATTGTACTTACTTGAAAATTCTGATATTTTGAAGAAATAAACTTATTTCTGAGAATGATTTGAGACTTTTATTTCTCAAATTGCTGAAATGATTTTCATCATTAGAATAAGATGTTTTATTCAGATTTTTTGTTTATACAGAAATTGTTCTCATGTTAATTGCAATGCTTGCTCTGAAAATAAAATTTCTATAAAGGAGAAGAGCAAAACTTTATAATTTGAGTTTGAAAAATAACCAATATTCTCATATTGATTATCATAAATTACACAGCACTTTTAATATTATTTCTATTATATAAGTTTTCTGTGTTTATTTCCAGTGGAGGGGGGGTTGGAAGTATAAATACAACAAAAAACATACTGCAACATTTTGTTAATGCAAAATTTAAACACCCTTATGCAATCAGATGGAAGAATTTCTAGGAAAGCTCTTCCATCTGATCTGGCTCCCACTGATGAGACCTCGATAAAAGTCAAAACCAGTCTGGGTAGTGGCTCTTTCCATTATGCATTGCATTATACACGTCTGAAAGGGAGTGTGCTTTGCATTATGGGATACATACTAATGCAAGTGATATCAAGTCATTAGTATCTATATACAAGTAGCTCAGCCATGAATATATTTCACATGCAAAATATTGTTTTTCCTCCTTGGGACAACGATTAAAAATATAATTTCTTGGTATCTTTAACATGTAATAAACCCAAGGTAAAAACCAAAAAACTTTCAACATATATGTGCCTTTCATCCTGTTGGCCTCTGTCACCCTTTTTGTCCTCTCTGAAATTACATATATCTATATCTGTCATTCTCTGTCAGGTTGAACTAACCAGTGCTAAAACTTAATCTTTATTCTAAATACTTCTGGCATTAGTATACATAAACTGCAATACCTCATTCATCCCACAACTTTCCCTACACATTATGTTGATTATCCCACTAACATTGAGAACCTGGGAGAGAATTCACACGATGCTGGGTATTTGCATTTAGCATCGTGTGAATTCTCTCCCATTTATTCATATCTAGAATGTCTCGATTCCTGTCCCATAAATATTCTGGCTTCTCTGACTGCACTTTCAAACTCTCACTGAACAATACTTTCTCAAGGCACCAAATCTATTTAAATGCAAACTGTCTTATAAGTCCCTCCATTTATCAAATTCAAATATAAAAATTCTACACTATTCCTTCTTCACAACCTGCACACAAACTTAAATGCATTCATAGCTCTTCTTACCGTAAAATATTCTAAAATCTTACTAGAAAATATTTTAAAATAGTACAACAAAATATTATAATATTATCTGCATTAATTAACACAAATTCAGTCAATAAACATGTACCCAAATCTACATATGGAAGCGTAAATTAATAGTAGTACCTTTCATTGAATTTAAATTGTGTTTAAAAAAAAGGTTCAAATATTCCAATTGTTTAATCTCAGAGTGACAAAACAAAGGCTAAGCATGACATGACAACAGTTGTTCACAAAACTACATTCCAGGAAAATTCATGTGCGCTCAGTTCACTGTGGGTAGACAAGTTGACTATATCATGTTAGAATCTTAATGGAGCGAAACAGCACTGAGAAAGGATTAAAAATAATATTAATTTTTCTTGTATTTCTTTACCACAGACATCTTCAGGGAGTACAATATGGGTCTTGTAACACACATGCACGCACACACACACACACACACAGGCAACACTAAGTGAAACACATGCATGACAGACTAGATTCCTAACTAGGTAGGGTGGCCCCTGTGGGCACCTTGTTGATGGCTTAAGATGTAAACCAGGGTCTCAAAATATTAGTTTCCCATATTTCAAGAAGTTTTATGCAACCATATGAATAAATGTTTGCAAGGATAAGAAGATTCTGAAAATGGTCTTCTAAATTTACTGTGACGGAGCATGGTGGTCTTTTTGTAATTGATTCTATGGGGTGGCCCATACATTTTGAAATATGAATAACTTTTTAATTATTTTTTCATGTATTCTAAGAAACTTCAAAGACAGTGTAGAAAACCTTACACTCCAACATACTGACATAATGGTCACTTTTGATGTCTCCTCCTTATTCACAAATGTCCCACTCAAGGAAACCTTAGAGCCATCCAAACCAAATTTCCCCCATGATATCTCAGCCCTATTTCAGTTCACAATGAACGCAGGCTATTTTGTTTGGCAAGAAAAATTCTGCAATTCTATAAATTCTACAAACAAATAGAGGGGACAGCCATGGGTTCTCCACTCTCTCCACCTTTGGCCAACTTTTATATGGAGACTTTTGAAGAAAAAGCCTTAAACTCTGCCCCACAAAAACTAACCATTTGGCTTCACTATGTTGATAATGTGTTTGCTATTTGGCCACATGGCTCCGATGCACTCCTCTCCTTCCTAACACACTTAAACAACCAACACCCCAGAATCAAGTTCACCCTGGAAGAAGGAAAAAACAACTGCCTTCCTTTCTTAGACACACTAGTCACCTGCCAGCCTGATGGAACCATGGTTTTCTCAGTCTATAGAAAACCTATCTATACAAGCAGATACGTTCACCAACAATCCCCCCCCTCTCGCAACAATATGGAGTCATTAAGACACTACACAACAGGGCTAAACTTATCTGTTCAAATGACAATGCCTTAACCACAGAACTAAACCACATTCTCAACACTTTCTCAGCCAATGGCTACTCTCCCAAAAAAATCCAAAAAATATTGAAACCAATAAACCAAACCCCCCCCCCCCCCTCACAACAAGGATTACTCTAAATCCATCACCATACCCTATATCCAAGGCACCTTGGAAAAAATTACAAAAATCCTAAAAACACATGACTTCTAGTTACAGACCATATAAAAAATTGGCATCCCTTATCTGCTCTAATAAAGACCAACCTCCCCTCCTCTCCTAGACCCCTGGTGTATACCAGGTCCCTTGCAGCTGTAAGCTGTCCTACTTTGGCCAAACAGGCAGGACAGCTAATATCAGAATTTCAGAACACAAGGTCTACATCTGGTTTCACCAATACAGCCACTCTGGTCTTGCAGACCATGCACTGGATACCCACCATAGAATACGGTGGAAGAAAGCCATGATAATACATCATAGTAAATTCAAATACGAAAAGCTTTTCATGGAATCAGCCTCAGCCCTAAGAAACAATCCTAACTTCAACAAATTTGGTTGCATGAGACTGCCCCAAATTTGGAAAATCTACATCAGAAGACCTTCAGCCCAATTGCCCAAGAATACCAACATTGCCCGCTAGGGGGCACCATCAGGTCTTTTAAGAGAAAGAATAGCTTCCTGCTTCGTCCTCATTTACTGTTTGTTGTGCTTGCATGCGCGTTTCTTGTCTTTAAGTTCTTGTGAAATTGGCAATGTGACATTGCCGAAATATTGGAAGTGTATTAAAATTTATTTTTATGTATATCCTAGTATATGTTGTAATTTCCTGAAGCTATTTAGTAAAAATTCCATGAGAATTCTAAGACACATTTAGGAAATTAATCATGAAAAAGTTCACAGCCTAGCAACAAACCAAAATCATTCAATTTTATTTTGAAAATTAGCATTCAATTATTCTAATGCAAATTTTGCAAAGATCTGCAATTAATTGACCATGTTCTCCAGATCTGACAGCTCCTGACTTCTTCCTATGGAGTTAACTGAAGGAAAAGGTGTATGTGAACAAGCCCGAGACAATCCAGCAGCTGAAGGAGAACATTTGTGCAGAAATGAGGGTGCTGCAGCCAGAAACATTTAACAGCTGTCATAGAAATGGACTGTCTTTGTGAAGGCAAAAATGGAAGACATTTATTTGATGTGGTTTTTAATAATTAATAAAATAAAAAAAATCTCCAGGTTCGGTATTTCATTATAACAACAAAAAAAAAAAAGAATAAAAATAATTGATAAATAAAACAAGTATTTAAATGTTTAACCACCTCACCGGCCGTTATGGATCAAATACGTATCCCTTCATATCCATCATATATTTCAATGTAATATCAATGGCATTACAATTTTGATATGCACTTCGCATCCATGATAAACTTGACGTCTATAGACATCTTGGTTGGTAGTGTGGTTAAACCCCCTTTATGACTTATGGGTCACCCTGTATAAGCCATATCCAAAGCATAGACTGCAAGACCCAATTGATCATATTCATGACTGCAGATGTATTTTTATCATCATCATCATCATCATACGTATCAAGGATTTAGGCCTAGTATGGCCTGTTCCGGCCTTAGAAGTCATCGTTGAATCGTTTAAGAGGACGTCCTGGTTTTCTTTTTCCTAATGGCTTGTACTTCAAGGCTTGTTTTGGTAATCTTTCTGTTTTCATTCTTTGAACGTGTTCCATCCATCTATGTTTATATTTTTTAATTTTTTCAATTATTGGTTCTTGGTTTAATTCTTTCATAATATCTTCGTTTCTTTTGTGATCAAATAGAGTATACTTTGCAGTTTTTCTCATAAACTTCATTTCTGCTGTTGTTAATCTTTGTTTGTCTTTTTGTTTTATTGTCCAGATTTCGCTTCCATACATTAAGACCGGTGGGGCTAATGTATTGTATACTTTTAGCCTGGTTTGTTTTTGAACTAGGTTTGGTTTAAATATAGAATTAATTACTCCTGTTATTTTTAAATATTTTGCAATTTTTATGTTTATATCTTTTTCATTTTCATAAGTGATCATACATCCTAGGTAGTTAAACGAATTCACCTGTTCTAAGATCTTGTTATCTAATACTATTTTAGTTCTTGCTGGATCTTGTCCTTTAAAGGCCATAGTTTTTGATTTTTCTGTTGCTATTATCATACCATAATCTTTGGATATCTCATTTAGATTTAAAATAGCTTTCTGTAAGTTATCTTCAGAATTTGTTATTATTATTTGGTCGTCTGCAAAGAGGAGAGTGTTTAAGTTAACTGTAGGTGAAAGTTTAATTCCTGGATGTAAATTTTTACTCCATTTTATTATTATTTCATTTAAGTAGATATTAAAAAGAGTTGCTGAGAGGGGACATCCCTGTCGGACCCCTTGGTTTATCTCTCTTGTATATGATAGCTCATGATTTAATCTTATATGTATTTGATTATTTTCATATATACTTGGGACAGATTTTAGGATATTATTTGGTATTTGTCTTTCTTTTAATATGTTAAATAATATGTTTCTTTTAACTTTGTCAAATGCTTTTTCAAAGTCAATAAATGCAATATGTGTTTCTAAATTATATTCTCTTCTTTTCTCTATTATTAATTTTAGGCAGAAGGCTGGGTCTATACATGATCGTCCTTTTCTAAATCCATTTTGTACCTCTAGAATAAAGTTTTCGGAATATTTCATTAGTTTGTTATTTAAGATTCTGCTGTATATTTTGTAACATGAATTTAGTATACTGATACCTCTATAGTTTTTAGGGTCATCTCTATTACCTTTCTTAAAGATAGGAATCACAATTGCTTTTTTTCCATTCTATTGGGGGGATACCAGTTGAGTAAATTTTATTTAAAAATAATAAGAGTCGTCCTTTGAATCTTGTTCCTGCGTATTTATATAGTTCTGAACCTAGCTTATCTTCTCCA
The DNA here is from genome assembly GCF_054136105.1 of Typopeltis vanoorti. Taxonomy (NCBI): domain Eukaryota; kingdom Metazoa; phylum Arthropoda; class Arachnida; order Uropygi; family Thelyphonidae; genus Typopeltis; species Typopeltis vanoorti. The sequence goes on along the minus strand of NC_143550.1, from coordinate 35,236,659 downwards.
GGTGATTTTCCGTTTCTTGTTTCTTTCAGGCTGATTTCTAATTCTTCTTCAGTTATTTCCTTTTCATTTTCATTAATTGTTTGCCAGTTGTCTTTTTTAAAATATTTGTCTGTCCACAGTTCTGTGTAGTAATTTAGAAATTCTAATTTCAATTCAGTGTTTTATTTTATGTTTTCTTTGGTATCTGCATTTAGGTGTTTCAAAATCTTATATACATTGGGTCTTATTTTATATAAATCATGTTCTAAGTTAGAAACAAATTTATTCCATGATTCTCTGTCTTTTTCTGCCTTCTCTTTTAGCTATGGCTCTTATTCTTTTATATTCTATTTCATCTTCTAATCTTTTACTGCTTAACCATTTGTGATAGGCATCTTTTTTCTTTTTGATTATTTCTTTGATTTTGTATCATCCCAGATCTTCAGTTTTTTCTTTTATTGAATTTTTTGGTCTTTAATAAGCTTTCATTTGCTGCTGCATTTAGTATCATTTTTATATTAAGCCATTCTATTTCTATTTCATTTTGTTTTATTTTATCTAGATACTGGTTAATTCTTTGTTCATATAGCCATTGTACATTTGTGTCATTCAATAGTCCAGTTTTATCAACAAATGTTTCAATTTTTCTTTCTGTTCTTGTTACTGGCAGCTATTTAGGTGGTAATCTTAATTTTATTTTAACAAGGAAGTGGTCACTGCTTATTTCATATCCTCTGTGAACTCTAACATCTAGTGAAAATTTTGATGTCTTTTCATTTAATATGAAGTAATCTAATTTTGATTTCCATCCTCTTGCTGCCCAAGTATATTTATGTATGTCTTTATGTTTATAGAAGGAATTCATTATTTTTAGGTTATAAACTACAAAGTCAATCAATTTTTTACCATTTCTGTTTAGAGTGTGTTCTCCATGTATTCCTATATTATTATTAATTTTCGTGTTTCCAATTCTTGCATTTAAGTCTCCTGCTAAAATTATGTAATCATTTTTATTTATTTTATTATATATGTTTTGTAGCTGATTATAAAAATCAGTATTATCCTGTTCTCTTCCTTCTTCTGGGGCATATAAACCAATTATTGTTAAATAGCCTCTATCTATTTTTATTCTAGCTTCTATTATTCTTTCATTCCATAATTTATAATGTTTTAACTATTTTGAACGGGAGTTATGAATCCAAATCATGACTCCTGCTTGTGCTCTTTGGTCACTGTCGACTCCACTGTATATCACATTAAAATTTTCAGTTCTCATAGTTCCTTTTAATTTTTTTTTTGTTTCAGTGATTACTGCTATTTTAAAATTTCTTTCATTTAATAACTGGTCTAATTCTATTTCTTTATATGCTATTCCTCTTACATTCCAGTTTGCTATGTGTATTATATTTGTCGTTTCCATTTTCGTTTTCCCTTTTCCATTCCAGGGTCGTTTCCCATAGATTCAATCCGATTATCTTTTTCTGTCAGCTTACAAGTATGGTTATGTTCTCCATGTCAGGGGACTAGCCTGACGATGGAATAGTTCAGTGGTAGGGCTGCTACCTTAAGGCTTCTGAACTCGCCTTCCGAATTTAAACCCATAGGAGGAATAGGGTATATTGAAGGGGAAAGGATAGATTATAGAAGAAATATAGTAAGGTTTATATAGAGGACATAGTTGTAAGGCCAGAAATGAAAAGACCCCATGGCCCTCGAGTACTCTAATAGCACAAGGGTCATAAAGTAAAAGCATAACCAGTTGGCTGATAAGGCCTTATAGGAAAGATTAAAGTAAGTGGGTCTTCCTCAAAGTAGAAGAAGGAGAGGATAGATCCAGCTAGGGGTCCATGGGAGTGCCGCTTCCCTTACAATCAAGATGATTGCCCCTTATGGCCCTGTTGGTCCACGAGTCCTTATTCAGTATATTCGGACCACCCCACCATATATATATATACACACACACGCACGCGCATGTACACACACACACATGGTGGGCTCCCCTATCCGCCACCCAGGAGACGTGCTCTCTAGGGGTTACAGGGTCCCCTGAGAGGTATTTTTATTTATTTGATTATTTTTTTAATGTTCTTCCATGCAGATGGTGGCTGATCTTCTTGTTTGTCTATGGTAGGCTAACTTTAAGGAACAGGGAATGCTATATGTACTAGGAAAGACTTGATCCTTAGTGGAGCAGATAAGTGTAGCTAGTTTTAAGTTGGGCTTGAAAGTTTTGCAGAGGTTGTATTTCTTTAAGATTTTCTGGCAGTTTTTCTGATGATGAGGCACAATTTAAAAAGAGAAGGTTGAGGATTGGGTGAAGGATTTATTTTTTGATACTATGGGAATGATAGCAATTAGAAAAGCCTGGTTGTGTATGATTGAGTTCTGCTCACAAGAGAGGCCTCAGTATTTCAATGACACCAAATTGTTGAGTTCGAGAGGGGGGGGGGGTTGACGGGGCCTCTAACCTTTGTTACTGAAGGGATAGGCGTCTAGAATGGTTAGACCAGGGGTGTCAAACTGGCAGCCCACAATGCCTCAAGGAAATATTTTAAAAAAGGATGGTTGCTTTTTATAAAAAAACAGAAATAACCTATTTACTCAAATATAACTCTCCCTTGCGTATGACTCGCACTCCTGATTTTACTTTACGAAATAAGAAATTAAAAAGTTTTCATATATATCACATATGAAAATAAAGTTTAACCACTTTCACGTCAGGGCGATAATGCGCCTCCCTGCATTAAACAACACGCCCTCCCCAACTGCCACTATATTACAGATGCAAGAAAAACAAGTAGTTTTATTGTACCACTGAATAAAGTATAGAGGCTTTTGCAGTCTGTGTAATATATTTCTTTAGTGCAATTAGAACAACTGTGATAAAATCGGTACTAACTAATGAATCACATGTTCCCTCCCACATTAACCATTTTGTTTAGACTCGAGCAAAACCATATGTTGCACCGGCAAACACAGTATCTAACAAAAAACAATAGTTTTTAGTTAGATGTGTGTGCTGAGTGCCTCCACTAACTCAAATGCAAAACTGCAATAAAATTCATAAACTCGTTAAAATGAAGACATATAGAGTGAATGTTGTTATGGCAGTTTCAGATATTATGGAATTCGGTTGAAGAGAATTAGCATTTCAACTCAAAAATTGTTGGCTTGACCCCATCTCATATGAAGGCTAACTCACCTTTTGAGTTAGAAAGAGACCAAATAAAGGTCACAGATGGGAATCAAGCCCATGTCTTTCCAACTAAATGGCTTCGTCTATACCGACTGATCTATGGAGGCTCTTATCAAATATATATATACAATACATCCATAAACTGCACTCCGTTCTCTTCATGCACTGTCAGCACACCATTAATGATTCGGTACTTCGAGTGGTACCTGAAGCCAAATCCAACAAAAACTGTGTCCACAGCATTCCACCTGAACAATACAGAGGCAAATCGACAACCTCTCTTTCTGTGATGAAATGATAGAACATGAGCCTCACCTGAAATACCTTGGGATGCGCCTGGACAGAAGCCTAACCTTTAAAAGGCACATCACCAACCTGTCCAACAAAGTTGAAACGAGAAATAATATCATCTCACGGCTTGCTGGAACAACATGGGGTTGTGGTGCTGATGTCTTAAGGTCATCTGCACTAGCCCTTGCATTCTCTGCAGCAGAACACTGTGCCCCTGTCTAGGAAAGAAGTGCACACACTAACATTATAGACACCCAGCTAAACTCTACCATGCACACAATTAGTGGGACACTGAGAAGCACCCCTCTCCCCCTTGCTGCTGGCTGGCTTATGTAACATTGCTCCACCAAATATACAGAGAAGACAAGCCTTGATTAAAATATTTAATAAAGTAATGAGTAACTTGCCTCTGACTCTCATAAATCCACCTAGTATTTGCCTAAAATCACGAAACCCTGTCTGATCCATGGATGAACTCTCTTCAGCTGCCTTACCATCAACAAACTGACAGGTGGAGAGAAAACACTGGTCCAACAATCTTCCAACAAATTATTTTCTGGTTGAGGATCCCTGTGCTCTGCAACCTGGTTTTGCCCTTCCTAGGAAGATTTGGTCATCCATCAACAGGATCAGAACTAACCAGGGCAGATGTGGCTACCTACTACATAAATGGAAACTATCTGACCCCCTTAT